>NC_135233.1:38242500-38542500 GCF_051348905.1 Ranitomeya variabilis | reverse complement strand
GCAGTTGGGGGTTCAAAGTGCTCACCACACATTTAGATAAGCTCTTTGGGGGGTGTAGTTTCCAAAATAGGGTCACATGTGTTGGGGGTTCTACTGTTTAGGTACATCAGGAGCTCTGCAAATGCAACATGACGCCCGCAGACCATTCCATCAAAGTCTGCATTTTAAAATGTCACTACTTCCCTTCCGAACCCCGATGTGTGCCCAAACAGTGGTTCCCCTCACACATGGGGTATCAGCATACTCAGGACAAATTGGACAACAACTTTTGGGGTCCAATTTATCCTATCATTGGGAAAATAAAAAGTTGGGGGCTAAAAAAAATCATTTTTGTTGAAAAAAAATATTTTTTATTTTCACAACTCTACATTATAAACTTCTGTGAAGCACTAGGGCATTCAAAGTGCTCACCACACATCTAGATAAGTTCCTTTGGGGGTCTAGTTTCCCAAATGGGGTCACTTGTGGGGGTTTCTACTGGTTAGGTACGTCAGGGGCTTTGCAAACGCAACATAATACCCGCAGACCATTCTGTCAAAGTCCAAAACAGCGCTCCTTCCCTTCCGAGTTCTGCCATGCGCCCAAACAGTGGTCCCCCCCACATATGGGGTATCAGCGTACTCCGGATAAATTGCCCAATACATTTTGGGGTCCAATTTCTCATGTTACCCTTGAGAAAATAACAAATTGCGAGCTAAAAAAATGGATTTTTAATTTTCACGGCTCTACGTTATAAATTTCTGTGAAGCACCTGGGGGTTTAAAGTGCTCACCACATGTCTAGAAAGGTTCCTTAAAGGGTCTAGTTTCCAAAATGGTATCACTTGTGGGGGGTTTCTACTGTTTAGGCACATCAGGGGCTCTCCAAACGCAACATGGCGTCCGATCTCAATTCCAACCAATTCTGCATTGAAAAAGTCAAACGGTGCTCCTTCTCTTCCAAGCCCTGCTGTGCGCCCAAACAGTGGTTTACCCACACATATGGGGTAACGGCGTATTCAGGACAAATTGCACAACAACTTTCTTGGTCAAATTTCTCCTGTTACCCTTGTGAAAATAATAATTTGGGGGCAAAAGGATCATTTTTGTAGAAAAAATGTGATTTCTTTATTTTCTTAGCTCTACATTATAAACTTCTGTGAAGCATCTGGGGGTTCAAAGTTCTCACCACACATCTAGATAAGTTTCTTAAGGGGTCTAGTTTCCAAAATGGTGTCACTTGTGGGGGGGTTTCTACTGTTTAGGCACATCAGGGGCTCTCCAAACGCTACATGGCATCTGATCTCAATTCCAGCCAATTCTGCATTGAAAAAGTCAAACGGCTCTTTTTTTCCTTCCACATTGTTTCAGCTCCTGTAAACCACCTAATGGGTTAATAAACTTCTTGAATGTGGTTTTGAGCACTTTGAGGGGTGTAGGTTTTAGAATGGTGTCAAGTTTGGGTATTTTCTGTCATATACACCCCTCAAAGTGACTTTAAATGTGAGATGGTCCCTAAAAAAAATGGTTTTGTAAAATTTGTTGTAAAAATTAGAAATTGCTGGTCAACTTTTAACCCTTATAACTTCCTAACAAAAAAAATTTTTTGTTTCCAAAATTGTGCTGATGTAAAGTAGACACTAGCAAAATGTTGTTTATTAACTATTTTGTGTGAGATATCGCTCTGATTTAAGGGCATAAAAATTCAAATTTTGAAAACTGCAAAATTTTAACATTTTTTGCCATATTTCCATTTTTTCATAAATAATCGCAAGTAATATCGACGAAATGTTACCACTAACATGAAGTACAATATGTCACGAAAAAACAGTCTCAGAATTAGCGGGATTCCATTAATGCGTTCCAGAGTTATAACCTCATAAAGTGACAGTGGTTAGAATTGTAAAAATTGGCTCGGTCATTAAGTACCAAATTGGCTCTGTCACTAAGGGGTTAAACATTAGATGACCATTAGATGGCTGTTGACTGAAAGATTGTTCAGCTGACAGCCATCTCAGTCGACTCCTCCAAGTGCTCCTGTGTTTTCGATGAGAAAGGTGTTGACTGACAAGTAGGCCAATGGCTTAGCTCAAGGAAAGCAATGCGATCACAGTCCGCAATTGAAAATGCCTGAAAGACATCTCTACCGACCATCACTTGTCCGGTGCCCCCATATACCTTAGACCATTGGCCACAACTGACGATATTGGCGGGTTCGTTTGATATAAGGCTAGGTTCACATTGCGTTAGTGGGTGATCGCTAACGGACAGCGTTGCATGGCGAAAATGTCGCAATTAACGCCGTGCAACGGGTCCGTTAGCGCACCCATTGACAGCAATGTAAATTTTGCCTGCAGCGCATCACTAGCGCGTGCCTTTTTCGGCTCGCGCTAGTGATGTGCCGTTCTTCTGTGACGCGCCTCGGACGCTGCTTGCAGCGTCCGCGGCGCGCCCGAGGTCCGTTCCCCGCTCTCGCAGATCGGGGATCTGCGAGAGCGGGGACGTTAACGCGACCCCTGAATGCGGCCCCTAAATAAACATTGCGTTAGCGCAATCCGCTAGCGCTAGCGCTAAACGGATTGCCCGAACGCAATGTGAACCTAGCCTTAGTCTAGTGTGTATGGCCAGCTTAAGGCTGGCTTCATATGTTGAGTTCCATGCTTGTACAGACCACAATCTCTGGACTGGCCGCAGATCTCTTGGTTAAACTCAACATTCACAAGCATATATTCGGATCATGGGTGCCCTAGGCAGGACAGAAATCACAATACATATAAAACCCGTCAAACCCAGACTAAGACAGTAAATTGGAAATAAACGTAAAATGAAGGAAAGCCAAGCAATGATTTACAGCTTTACGTTCTACTACCATTGTTCCATTGTTTTGCTACTTTTTATTATAAAACAAACTATAAAAAAATTGCATAAAATATTTCTCTGGTCATCAAGGACGCAGGTATAAAATGAGTTAAAATAGACAATAATTGCAAAGTTTTGTCTCCAAACCCCTTCCCGGTAAACATTCTCTTCCAGGCGATGACTGAGCCAACCATTTTTTGTCACTGAATGCAGAGAATAGTTTGCTCTGTGATAAGCAGAAAGAGCAGGCAAATTTAGACAGATCGTCCAAAACACAAAATGGCATCTGCCATCTGGTGCCGCATATAAAAACAATGGGTAGTCCAACTCCATTCAGGACTTTGGCATCTAAAATTAACTTTTTTTTTTTTTTAGTATCTTAAAAGAAACCTGTCGTTCCAGCGCCTAAGGCAACATTTACAAGTTCACATGATAAAAAGAGGCACTAAGCGCAAACATACATGGCTGAAAAATAAAATATAAAACTAAAAATGATTTCAACTGTTGTGTCAATTACTTGCTAAGAATGGACCCATCTCTCCGGAGAGATCTGCGGAATTGGCAAGTGAATGAAGACATGTGTGACTTTCTTGCATCTGTGTTTAATTGCAAAGTGATTCCTCATTTAATTGCAAGATTTTCAGTTGTAATTAAAAACTTTGTTTAATAATTATCATTAACAATGTCATTAACTTTAATTAACATTAGCATGACAATCTCTCAATAAAACAAAATAAACAATTTGGGGTAAAGCAGATTTACTTCTATGTTTCCCATAGTTTTGTTTTTTTCTATTTTTATTTTTTTTAGTTTTTAAACCTGGCACTGGTCTCGTGTTTTTTTATGGGGTGTTTATATGGATCCTCGTAATGTAGAATAAGCTGTCAGTTGCTTTCAAAGACAGACGCCTGCTGACAGGCGACATGAATATGGAGAATGCTGGTGCATTGATATGGAACTCGCAGCAATCTGCTTCGTTTGGTTAGGAACACTACTGTGGTTGTTGAAAAGAACAGTGAGCTAAAGGATGGATGAGTCCTCCTCTGATCTAACAGCAGATCACTACTTGCCTTAAATCTCAAACCCTTTAAAGATTGTGGACAACGTGAAGACCACTTTTTTCTTCTTAAATGCATTTATTTTTGGTTAAAAAAAATTTTTTTCAATAGGGTTTCATTAAAAATGTTGACTGCTTGTCACTCCATGAAAAAGCAACTTGCGAAACGTGCATTGGGGTGCAAAGCGGGTGAGAAGGAAGCCGACATTCAACATGACCACAGATCTGGATTTGAAGATTTAAGCATTTTTAATGTATTTTCTGCATGTTATTGGTCCTATATTACTTATCTGATGTGCTAAATTCATCTGTACACTATTTCACTTGCAGAAGATTTGCACTTGCACTTTATTCTTGTTCACTGCCATATATTTATATATCTACCGTACCTATATTTATATATCTTTTTAACAATTTATAAATATTATTTAATAAAAATATATATATATATAAATCTATATTACATTTATTTATTATCTCTGCACTTTTTACTTTATGTAGTAGTTTTTACATTTTTTTTATTGTTCTTTCACCACTATATTACATCTGATACTGACAATGTGCTGTTTTTGGTGACTTTTTTCTCCTCTTGACAACTTCTATTTTTAACATGTTTTCGTTGTATGTTGTTTTTTTTCTGCATTAAAATATAATCTATATACCTAAAGCTGAGCGTAAGTATGTGTGTGTGTGTGCATGTATCAAGCCATGCCCACTCCACATAGCCCCGCCAACTGGCATCTGGAGACCGGGGTTGCAGAGGAAAAGTGCGGGATGTGGGTAGAGAGCGGAGCTGCGAAGGAGAGAGTGGGACATGGATGGAGAGTGGGACATGGATAGAGAGCGGGGCTGCGGAGGGATAGAGCGGGACGGTGCATGGAGAACGGGGCTGTGGAGGGAGAGTGCGGGGCTGTGGAGGGAGAGAGCGGGACGGCCAGTGGAGACCGGCTGCTGAGGGAGAGAGCGGGGCTGTGGAGGGATAATGCGGGACGTGACTGGAGAGTAGGGCTGCAGAAGGAGAGAGTGTGACGGTGGATGGAGAGCTGGGCTGCAGACGGAGACAGCGGAGCTGCGGAACGAAAGTGGGGCTGCTGAGGGACACAGCAGGATGGCCAGTGAAGACAGGGGCTGTAGAGGGAGAGAGCGAGACAGTGGATGGAGAGCAGGGCTGCTGAGGGGGAATACAGTATGGTGGGTGGAGAGTGGGACTGTGGAGGGAGAGAGCGGAACAGCAGTTAGTTACAATGCCTGGGCAACGACGGGATTTTCAGCTAGTTAATAATATATTGGTTTAATTATTTTTTTTACTGGAGTATTTTGTAGTTTATGATTGTTGTTCTTAGTCTGTAGCTCTTATCTCTCTTCTCCTGAATTCTTTTAAGTTGATTTATGACTAGTGTTGAGCGATACTTTCCGATATCGGAAAGTATCGGTATCGGAAAGTATCGGCCGATACCGTCAAAATATCGGATCCAATCCGATACCGATACCCGATCCCAATGCAAGTCAATGGGACGAAAATATCGGAATTAAAATAAACCCTTTATAAACTTGTAGGTTAATTCTACATGAAGGAAAACAACTAAGAATAATGTAGGATGTATTGGGGGACGTGGCGGAGACATTAAAGGCACAGAGGTTTAGCCCAATGTAATAGAATAGCAGGTTTTTGTTTTTTTTTATGACGTTCGGCGGTAGAAAGATTTAGACTATGTTAATTTTTTTTTATTTTGTCAGATATTGATGTTTCACTACTTCCACGCCCTTCACCTTCTTTTTTACTTCTCCCACACTTTCTTCTTCATTATCCTCATCATCAGCTTCTTTGACATCAACTTCTTCACCTTATTCATCTTCTTCATCTTCTACCTATTATTTTTTTGGTTACATTGTTCATATTCTTTTTATTTTACTATTATCTTCATCATATTCTACTTCTTCATCATATTCTTATTTGTGACAGGCATTCCCGTAGTTGTTATCTATAAAAGTTTGAAGATTACACCTTCCGTTCTGCCTGTCACAAAACAGTTACATTTGTCCGCGTTCAGTTTGGCCTGCAGCATCAGGCTTTATCCAGGGGCACCACGAGGAGGAACGGACTCACCCCCATACACTGCTTAGTCTTCTTCTGCTTATAATTTAGATAATATTTTTTGCTCTGATATTTAGTGTTATGCTTAATGTTCTTCTGCTCTTTGTTCTGCAGCCTCTTGTTCTTCTGCTTCTCGGTCTTCCAGGTCGTCGTCGTCTCCAGGGTCGTCGTCTCCGGGGTCGTCGTCATCGGGGTGGTCTTCAGGGTCGTCGTCTCCGGGGTCGTCGTCATCGGGGTGGTCTTCGGGGTCATCGTCTCCAGGGTCGTCGTCATCACAGTGGTTGTCGTCTCTGGTGTCGTCGTCATCTTAGGGGTGGTCTTCCGGGTCATCGTGTTTAGTCTCTTGAACTTGGAAATGTAGCAGAAGGTACAAGAAGGCTGAGAAAATGCCGAGAACCAGCTGATGGAACTGGAACTCGGATGGCTACCCGAAGGTCCAAGAGCCAATGGAACTACCGAGGACCAGCTGACGTTACTGGAACCCGGTTACTAAGCAGGAGGTACCCGTGCCTGAAAGCACTACCAAGGACCACCTGACGTTGGTGGAACTCGGATACCCAGAGGGAGGCACCTAAGCCAAAGGCTCTGCCCGGAACCAGCTGACGGTACTGGAACCAGGATGGGGAGCAGAAGGTACAAGAGCAAAAGACACTGCCGAGAACCAGCTGACGGTGCTGGAACCCGGATGGGTAGCCGAAGGTCCAAGAGCCAATGGAACTACCGAGGACCAGCTGACGTTACTGGAACCCGGTTACTAAGCAGGAGGTACCCGTGCCTGAAAGCACTACCAAGGACCACCTGACGTTGGTGGAACTCGGATACCCAGAGGGAGGCACCTAAGCCAAAGGCTCTGCCCGGAACCAGCTGACGGTACTGGAACCAGGATGGGGAGCAGAAGGTACAAGAGCAAGTGTCTGCGTGGCTTTTGCAGGACACAATGCCGGCTGCACAGCAGGGGAACAGCTGGCGGTGCTGAACCCCACTGACACATTGGCTGGTGTTTTTCTCTGTGCAGCTAGCAGTACCGGGCCCCAACTGGCGGTGTTGGAGCCCGGGGTCAGCAGGAGGAGGAGATGGAGCAGAGTGTAGGCCGAAGCCTGCACTGGCGGCAGCTTTTGGGTCTGTTGTGCCTGCGTGGCAGTTGCAGGACACATTGCCGGCTGCACAGCAGGGGAACAGCTGGCGGTGCTGAACCCCACTGACACATTGGCTGGTGTTTTTCTCTGTGCAGCTAGCAGTACCGGGCCCCAACTGGCGGTGTTGGAGCCCAGGGCTCTGCAGGGGGAGCAGAGTGTAGGCCGAAGCCTAATTGAACCAATTTCAAAGGTAACCTTTAACCCCCCCTCAGGGGTTACAAAGTAGAAGAGCCACAGCTTATGCAGCAGTAGTGCTGCACAAGTCAAAGGTTGCTCTTTTAATTTCGCTCCTTGCACACGCTGAATGAAACACGTATAACATTTAGCCCTTTAAACAGTCAAACTGTGTTGGAGGCGCGAGTTCCCTTTGTAATGAGACGCAGCACAGATGTCAAGAATCCCACCTTGGTGCTGGGTGCAGCCTCCTGAGCGTTGTTATTTGCTGTACAGGAGTCTGCGCTGTCGTGTGATCCCCTGGCCTAGCGCTGTTAGCGCTGCCCATGTTCTGGCATCATTTAATGTCGGCCGGTGCGGTTCGCGATGACCATGAATCCCAGCCCCGCAGTGTCTTAACATTGTTAAAACACTGCGGGGCTGGGATTCAGGGCCTGGCGCAGCACATATGTTCGCCTCTGACACTCGGGTCCTTACACCCGCTTCAGACTGTGCGGCGTCATCTGATCCCTTATCGCATGCCACGGCCATGAAGCCGCACAGTCCGCAGAAGGCGGAAGGAGATGAGGGACAGGCGAACTGATGCACTGATCATGCCCGTCAATCACACCCTCGCAGTCCCAATAAATAAGACAACGAGGGGCGTTGTGTGGGTCAGGGCGGCCGCAGAGGCGCAGGCAGCCAAACAATGATGCCAGAAGACGGGCAGCGCTACCAAGGGGGTTGCAGCGTGTCATTACAAAGGAAAGTCACACCACCGGGACGGTTAAATGGTCACACAGAGGACACATTTTAGACGTGTTTTCAGTTCCACATGTGCGAGGAGAATACGTTTATGAGCCACCTTGCACACATGCAGCATTACCGCTGTACAAGGTGGCCTTTAAAACGTACAAACGCCTGGGGGAGGGGGGACAGGTTCCCTTCAATTTCAGTTCTTGAGTCTGCGTGGCTTTTGCAGGACACAATGCCGGCTGCACAGCAGGGGAACAGCTGGCGGTGCTGAACCCCACTGACACATTGGCTGGTGTTTTTCTCTGTGCAGCTAGCAGTACCGGGCCCCAACTGGCGGTGTTGGAGCCCGGGGTCAGCAGGAGGAGGAGATGGAGCAGAGTGTAGGCCGAAGCCTGCACTGGCGGCAGCTTTTGGGTCTGTTGTGCCTGCGTGGCAGTTGCAGGACACGTTGCCGGCTGCACAGCAGGGGAACAGCTGGCGGTGCTGAACCCCACTGACACATTGGCTGGTGTTTTTCTCTGTGCAGCTAGCAGTACCGGGCCCCAACTGGCGGTGTTGGAGCCCAGGGCTCTGCAGGGGGAGCAGAGTGTAGGCCGAAGCCTAATTGAACCAATTTCAAAGGTAACCTTTAACCCCCCCTCAGGGGTTACAAAGTAGAAGAGCCACAGCTTATGCAGCAGTAGTGCTGCACAAGTCAAAGGTTGCTCTTTTAATTTCGCTCCTTGCACACGCTGAATGAAACACGTATAACATTTAGCCCTTTAAACAGTCAAACTGTGTTGGAGGCGCGAGTTCCCTTTGTAATGAGACGCAGCACAGATGTCAAGAATCCCACCTTGGTGCTGGGTGCAGCCTCCTGAGCATTGTTATTTGCTGTACAGGAGTCTGCGCTGTCGTGTGATCCCCTGGCCTAGCGCTGTTAGCGCTGCCCATGTTCTGGCATCATTTAATGTCGGCCGGTGCGGTTCGCGATGACCATGAATCCCAGCCCCGCAGTGTCTTAACATTGTTAAAACACTGCGGGGCTGGGATTCAGGGCCTGGCGCAGCACATATGTTCGCCTCTGACACTCGGGTCCTTACACCCGCTTCAGACTGTGCGGCGTCATCTGATCCCTTATCGCATGCCACGGCCATGAAGCCGCACAGTCCGCAGAAGGCGGAAGGAGATGAGGGACAGGCGAACTGATGCACTGATCATGCCCGTCAATCACACCCTCGCAGTCCCAATAAATAAGACAACGAGGGGCGTTGTGTGGGTCAGGGCGGCCGCAGAGGCGCAGGCAGCCAAACAATGATGCCAGAAGACGGGCAGCGCTACCAAGGGGGTTGCAGCGTGTCATTACAAAGGAAAGTCACACCACCGGGACGGTTAAATGGTCACACAGAGGACACATTTTAGACGTGTTTTCAGTTCCACATGTGCGAGGAGAATACGTTTATGAGCCACCTTGCACACATGCAGCATTACCGCTGTACAAGGTGGCCTTTAAAACGTACAAACGCCTGGGGGAGGGGGGACAGGTTCCCTTCAATTTCAGTTCTTGTGTCTGCGTGGCTTTTGCAGGACACGATGCCGGCTGCACAGCAGGGGAACAGCTGGCGGTGCTGAACCCCACTGACACATTGGCTGGTGTTTTTCTCTGTGCAGCTAGCAGTACCGGGCCCCAACTGGCGGTGTTGGAGCCCAGGGCTCTGCAGGGGGAGCAGAGTGTAGGCCGAAGCCTAATTGAACCAATTTCAAAGGTAACCTTTAACCCCCCCTCAGGGGTTACAAAGTAGAAGAGCCACAGCTTATGCAGCAGTAGTGCTGCACAAGTCAAAGGTTGCTCTTTTAATTTCGCTCCTTGCACATGCTGAATGAAACACGTATAACATTTAGCCCTTTAAACAGTCAAACTGTGTTGGAGGCGCGAGTTCCCTTTGTAATGAGACGCAGCACAGATGTCAAGAATCCCACCTTGGTGCTGGGTGCAGCCTCCTGAGCGTTGTTATTTGCTGTACAGGAGTCTGCGCTGTCGTGTGATCCCCTGGCCTAGCGCTGTTAGCGCTGCCCATGTTCTGGCATCATTTAATGTCGGCCGGTGCGGTTCGCGATGACCATGAATCCCAGCCCCGCAGTGTCTTAACATTGTTAAAACACTGCGGGGCTGGGATTCAGGGCCTGGCGCAGCACATATGTTCGCCTCTGACACTCGGGTCCTTACACCCGCTTCAGACTGTGCGGCGTCATCTGATCCCTTATCGCATGCCACGGCCATGAAGCCGCACAGTCCGCAGAAGGCGGAAGGAGATGAGGGACAGGCGAACTGATGCACTGATCATGCCCGTCAATCACACCCTCGCAGTCCCAATAAATAAGACAACGAGGGGCGTTGTGTGGGTCAGGGCGGCCGCAGAGGCGCAGGCAGCCAAACAATGATGCCAGAAGACGGGCAGCGCTACCAAGGGGGTTGCAGCGTGTCATTACAAAGGAAAGTCACACCACCGGGACGGTTAAATGGTCACACAGAGGACACATTTTAGACGTGTTTTCAGTTCCACATGTGCGAGGAGAATACGTTTATGAGCCACCTTGCACACATGCAGCATTACCGCTGTACAAGGTGGCCTTTAAAACGTACAAACGCCTGGGGGAGGGGGGACAGGTTCCCTTCAATTTCAGTTCTTGTGTCTGCGTGGCTTTTGCAGGACACGATGCCGGCTGCACAGCAGGGGAACAGCTGGCGGTGCTGAACCCCACTGACACATTGGCTGGTGTTTTTCTCTGTGCAGCTAGCAGTACCGGGCCCCAACTGGCGGTGTTAGAGCCCAGGGTCAGCAGGAGGAGCAGGGGGAGCGGAGTGTAGGCCGAAGCCTGCACTGGAGCAAGTTGAAAGGAAACCTTTAACCCCCCCCCCCAGGCGTTTGTAGCTGGAAGAGCCATCGTGTACACCACTAATGCTGGAAAAGGTAAACTTAGCTCTTTTAATTATGGTCCTTGCAGATGCTGAACCTAACACTTATGAAATGTGTCCCCTCACAGCGTTCAACCGTCCGGTAGGTGGAACTTTCCTTTGTCATGTGACGCAGCACAGCCGTCATTTTTACCCCCTTGGCGCCGTGCGCTGCCTCCTCAGCGTTGTTTGAATCTGTCCCGGAGCCTGCGCTGTTAGGTTACCCCTTGGCCATGCACACATTTCGCGCTGCCCGTCTTCTGACATCATTTGCTGTCAGGCTGGCTGCGCCTGTGTGGGTGCGCTGTCCGAGATTCAGCCTCGCGGTGTCGTGTAATGTAATCCCACCGCGGGCCTGGGATCCATGGCCATGCGCAGTGCATATCCTCACCTCTCACTCCCCTCCCTACGGCTTCTTCAGACTGTGCGGTGTCACGGCCGTGGCATGCTATTAGGGATCAGCTGACACCGAACAGTCTTTAGAAGCCGTAGGGAGGGGAGTGAGAGGCGAGGATATGCACTGCGCATGGCCACGGATCCCAGGCCCGCGGTGGGATTACATTACACGACACTGCGAGGCTGAATCTCGGACAGCGCACACACACAGGCGCAGCCAGCCTGACAGCAAATGATGTCAGAAGACAGGCAGCGCAAAATGTGTGCATGGCCAAGGGGTAACCTAACAGCGCAGGCTCCGGGACAGATTCAAACAACGCTGAGGAGACGGCGCACGGCGCCAAGGGGGTAAAAATGACGGCTGTGCTGCGTCACATGACAAAGGAAAGTTCCACCTACCGGACGGTTGAACGCTGTGAGGGGACACATTTCATAAGTGTTAGGTTCAGCATCTGCAAGGAGCACCACGAAAAGAGGCACTTTTTCCCTTTGCATCATTACTGCTGCACAAGGTGGCTCCTTCAGTAACAAACGCCTGGGGGGGGGGGACAGGTTCCCTTAAATTTAACTTGTTGTGCCTGCGTGGCGGTCGCAGTACACGTTGCCGTATACACAGCAGGGGAACAGCTGGCGGTGCTGAACCCCACTAACACATTTGCGAGGTGTTTGGCTCTGTGCGTACAGCACTTCTGGACGGCAACTGGCGGTGTTGGAGCCCAGGGACAGGTGGAGGAGGAGGAGGTAGGAGGAGGTAGGAGGGATTGCCACACACACAGCAGGGGAACAGCTGACGTTACTGAACCCCAATAACAGAGGAGGGACTGTTGACTGTGCGTACAGCACTTCTGGACGGCAACTGGCGGTGTTGGAGCCCAGGGACAGGTGGAGGAGGAGGAGGTTGGAGGAGGTAGGAGGGATTGCCACACACACAGCAGGGGAACAGCTGACGTTACTGAACCCCAATAACAGAGGAGGGACTGTTGACTGTGCGTACAGCACTTCTGGACGGCAACTGGCGGTGTTGGAGCCCAGGGACAGGTGGAGGAGGAGGAGGTTGGAGGAGGTTGGAGGAGGTAGGAGGGATTGCCACACACACAGCAGGGGAACAGCTGACGTTACTGAACCCCAATAACAGAGGAGGGACTGTTGACTGTGCGTACAGCACTTCTGGACGGCAACTGGCGGTGTTGGAGCCCAGGGACAGGTGGAGGAGGAGGAGGTAGGAGGAGGTAGGAGGGATTGCCACACACACAGCAGGGGAACAGCTGACGTTACTGAACCCCAATAACAGAGGAGGGACTGTTGACTGTGCGTACAGCACTTCTGGACGGCAACTGGCGGTATTGGAGCCCAGGGACAGGTGGAGGAGGAGGAGGTTGGAGGAGGTTGGAGGAGGTAGGAGGGATTGCCACACACACAGCAGGGGAACAGCTGACGTTACTGAACCCCAATAACAGAGGAGGGACTGTTGACTGTGCGTACAGCACTTCTGGACGGCAACTGGCGGTGTTGGAGCCCAGGGACAGGTGGAGGAGGAGGAGGTTGGAGGAGGTAGGAGGGATTGCCACACACACAGCAGGGGAACAGCTGACGTTACTGAACCCCAATAACAGAGGAGGGACTGTTGACTGTGCGTACAGCACTTCTGGACGGCAACTGGCGGTGTTGGAGCCCAGGGACAGGTGGAGGAGGAGGAGGTTGGAGGAGGTTGGAGGAGGTAGGAGGGATTGCCACACACACAGCAGGGGAACAGCTGACGTTACTGAACCCCAATAACAGAGGAGGGACTGTTGACTGTGCGTACAGCACTTCTGGACGGCAACTGGCGGTGTTGGAGCCCAGGGACAGGTGGAGGAGGAGGAGGTAGGAGGAGGTAGGAGGGATTGCCACACACACAGCAGGGGAACAGCTGACGTTACTGAACCCCAATAACAGAGGAGGGACTGTTGACTGTGCGTACAGCACTTCTGGACGGCAACTGGCGGTATTGGAGCCCAGGGACAGGTGGAGGAGGAGGAGGTTGGAGGAGGTTGGAGGAGGTAGGAGGGATTGCCACACACACAGCAGGGGAACAGCTGACGTTACTGAACCCCAATAACAGAGGAGGGACTGTTGACTGTGCGTACAGCACTTCTGGACGGCAACTGGCGGTGTTGGAGCCCAGGGACAGGTGGAGGAGGAGGAGGTTGGAGGAGGTAGGAGGGATTGCCACACACACAGCAGGGGAACAGCTGACGTTACTAAACCCCAATAACAGAGGAGGGACTGTTGACTGTGCGTACAGCACTTCTGGACGGCAACTGGCGGTGTTGGAGCCCAGGGACAGGTGGAGGAGGAGGAGGTTGGAGGAGGTTGGAGGAGGTAGGAGGGATTGCCACACACACAGCAGGGGAACAGCTGACGTTACTGAACCCCAATAACAGAGGAGGGACTGTTGACTGTGCGTACAGCACTTCTGGACGGCAACTGGCGGTGTTGGAGCCCAGGGACAGGTGGAGGAGGAGGAGGTTGGAGGAGGTTGGAGGGATTGCCACACACACAGCAGGGGAACAGCTGACGTTACTGAACCCCAATAACAGAGGAGGGACTGTTGACTGTGCGTACAGCACTTCTGGATGGCAACTGGCGGTGTTGGAGCCCAGGGACAGGTGGAGGAGGAGGAGGTAGGAGGAGGTAGGAGGGATTGCCATACACACAGCAGGGGAACAGCTGACGTTACTGAACCCCAATAACAGAGGAGGGACTGTTGACTGTGCGTACAGCACTTCTGGACGGCAACTGGCGGTGTTGGAGCCCAGGGACAGGTGGAGGAGGAGGAGGTTGGAGGAGGTTGGAGGAGGTAGGAGGGATTGCCACACACACAGCAGGGGAACAGCTGACGTTACTGAACCCCAATAACAGAGGAGGGACTGTTGACTGTGCGTACAGCACTTCTGGACGGCAACTGGCGGTGTTGGAGCCCAGGGACAGGTGGAGGAGGAGGAGGTTGGAGGAGGTAGGAGGGATTGCCACACACACAGCAGGGGAACAGCTGACGTTACTGAACCCCAATAACAGAGGAGGGACTGTTGACTGTGCGTACAGCACTTCTGGACGGCAACTGGCGGTGTTGGAGCCCAGGGACAGGTGGAGGAGGAGGAGGTTGGAGGAGGTTGGAGGAGGTAGGAGGGATTGCCACACACACAGCAGGGGAACAGCTGACGTTACTGAACCCCAATAACAGAGGAGGGACTGTTGACTGTGCGTACAGCACTTCTGGACGGCAACTGGCGGTGTTGGAGCCCAGGGACAGGTGGAGGAGGAGGAGGTTGGAGGAGGTTGGAGGGATTGCCACACACACAGCAGGGGAACAGCTGACGTTACTGAACCCCAATAACAGAGGAGGGACTGTTGACTGTGCGTACAGCACTTCTGGACGGCAACTGGCGGTGTTGGAGCCCAGGGACAGGTGGAAAAGCAGAGGAACACAATGTAGGCCGAAGCCTGAGAAAGTCGAAAGGGAACCTTTAACCCCCCCCCCCAAGGCGTTTGTAGCTGAAAGAGCCAGCTTGTGCAGCACAAAAGATGCAAAAGGAAAAGGTGGCTCTTTTCATCATGCTCCTTGCAAACACAGAACTAAACACTTATAAAATGTGTCCCCTGCAACCGTAAAACCGTCCTGGAGGTGGGACTTTCCTTCGTAATGTGACGCAGCACAGCCGTCATTCCTACCCCCCCGGCGACGCGCACTGGCTCCTCAGCGTTGTTTGATTCTGTCCCGGAGCCTGCGCTGTTATGTTATCCCGTGGCCAGGCACACTTAGCGCTTCCCGTCTTCTGGCATCATTTGGTGTCAGGATGGCTGCGCCTGTGCGGCCGCGCTGGCAGAGAGCCCGCCTCGCAGTGTCTTCTGATTTAATCCCACCGCGGGCCTGGGATCCATGGACATGCGCAGTGCATATCCTCGCCTCTCACTCCCCTCCCTACGGCTTCTTAAGACTGTGCGGTGTGACGGCCGTGGCATGCTATTAGGGACCAGCTGACACCGAACAGTCTGAAGAAGCCATAGGGAGATAAGTGAGAGGTGGAGGTTCAGATATGCACTGCGCATGTCCATGGATCCCAGGCCCCCAGTGGGATTAAATCAGAAGACACTGCGAGGCGGGCTCTCTGCCAGCGCGGCCGCACAGGCGCAGCCATCCTGACACCAAATGATGCCAGAAGACGGGCAGCGCTAAGTGTGCCTGGCCACGGGATAACATAACAGCGCAGGCTCCGGGACGGAATCAAACAACGCTGAGGAGCGGGTGCGCGGCGCCGGGGGGGTAGGAATGACGGCTGTGCTGCGTCACATTACGAAGGAAAGTCCCACCTCCGGGACGGTGTTACGGTATCAGTGGACACATTTTATAAGTGTTAAGTTCTGCGTGTGCAAGGTGCTAAACAAAAATAGCTACCTTTTCCTTGTGCAGCATTACTGCTGCACAAGGTGGCTCTTTCAGTAACAAACGCCTTGGGGGGGGGGACAGATTCCCTTACATTTCAGTTGTTGTGTCAGCGTGGCGGTCGCATGACACATTGCCGGCTACACAGCTGGGGATCAGCTGACGTTACTGAAACCCAATAACACTGTGTCGTATGTTTTGACTGTGCAGACGGCACTTCTGAGCCTCAACTGGCGGTGTTGGAGCCCAGGAATTTAAGTTCAGGTGGTAGAAAGATGAACACAACAGGAGACCTGGATAACGTATACAGTGACCTAATTATTTAATCAGGAGGAGGAGTGGCAAATTCCTGCGAGATCCAGGCCTTGTTCATTTTCAGGAAAGTAAGCCGGTCAACGTTATCGGAGGATAGTCGCATGCGACGGTCAGTTAGTACACCACCTGCAGCACTAAAGACACGTTCCGATAATACACTGGCCGCAGGGCAAGACAGCACCTCCAATGCAAACTGGCTTAGCTCTGGCCATGTATCCAGCTTTGAGACCCAAAACTTGAAAGGGGAAGAGCCATCTGGGAGTACAGCAAGAGGGCAAGACATGTAGTCTGTCACCATCTGACGGAACCGTTGCCTCCTGCTGACTGGAGCCGTCTGTGATGGTGTAGACTTTTGTGGGGGGCACAGAAAACTGTGCCACAGTTGGGCCATACTGGTCTTGCCTTGGGCAGAGGCACTGCTTCTGCTCCCTCTTTGTGCAGAGCCTCCACCACTGCCTGGACGCACTGAGCTGCTTTGGAATGCACTAGCAGCACTTCTCTCAGTTGGAATGGAGAAGATGATGGAATTGACCAGTGTGTCTTGGTACTCCCGCATTTTTCGCTCCCGGTTCAACGGTGTGATGAGGCTTTCTACGTTGTCCCGGTAGCGAGGATCGAGGAGGGTGAACACCCAATAATCAGACATGTTGAGAATGTGGGCGATGCGGCGGTCGTTTCTCAGGCACTGCAGCATGTAATCCACCATGTGCTGCAGACTGCCAACTGCCCAAGAAACGCTGTCCCCTGCTGGAGGCGTGATCTCTGCCTGCTCGTCATCACCCCACCCTCGCTGTACACACTGAGTACTGGACAATTCGGTAACTCCCTCCTCTGGACGGACGTCTTCCTCCTCCATTGACTCCTCCTCATCCTCCTCACAAACTGTCCCCTGCCTACGCGTTTGTGAGGAACCACGTGGCGCTGACTGTCCAGAAGATGATGGAAATGGTGAATCCTCATCCTCCACCTCTTCCACAACATCATCCCTTAGCGCTTGCAGTGATTTTTCAAGCAGGCAGATAAGGGGGACAGTCATGCTGACTAGTGCATCATCTGCACTCGCCATCCGCGTGGAATAATCAAAGGGACGCAAAACCTGGCAGACGTCATTCATAGTGGCCCACTCTGTGGTTGTGAAGTCTGTACGGCGCTGACTGCGACTTTTTTGCGCCTGAAGCAGCTGGTACTCCATTACAGCTTGCTGCTGCTCACACAACCGCTCCAACATATGTAACGTGAAATTCCACCTGGTAGGTAGGTCACATATGATGCGATGTTCCGGCAGGCGGTGTCGGCGCTGCAGAGCCGCAATGCGCGCTTTTGCCGTGCTGGAACGCCGCAAGTGAGCACACTCTAGGCGGACCTTGTGCAGCAGTGCATCAAGATCCGGATAGTCCCTCAAAAAGCTCTGCACGACCAAATTGAGCACATGTGCCAGACATGGGATGTGAGTGAGGTTGCCGAGGCCCAGAGCTGCCACCAGATTTCGGCCATTATCACACACTACCATGCCTGGCTGGAGATTCGCTGGCACAAACCACACATCGCTCTCCTGCTTGATGGCATTCCAGAGCTCCTGCGCTGTGTGGCTACGATTCCCCAAAAAAATTAATTTCAACACGGCCTGTTGACGTTTGGCCACGGCTGTGCTCATGTCGGTCGTAACAGGTACACGTTCATCACGGGTCCATGTGGAGGTGGACTGTGACGGCTCCTGCAGCGATGATTCTGAGGAACTGGTGTAAGAGGAGGAGTCAATGCGTACAGAATGGATTCCTGCAATCCTTGGAGTGGGCAGGACACGTCCTGCGCCACTCGCACGGTCTGTACCCGGCTCAACGACATTAACCCAATGGGCAGTGAGGGAAAGGTATCGCCCCTGTCCATGTTGACTGGTCCACGCATCGGTGGTGAGGTGGACCTTGCTACTGACGGCGTTCAGTAGCGCGTGTTTTATGTGTCCCTCCACATGCTTGTGCAGGGCAGGGACGGCTTGCCTGCTGAAGTAAAAGCGGCTGGGCACATTGTACTGTGGGACTGCCAATGACATCAAGTCACGGAAGCTGTCAGTCTCCACCAGCCTGAATGACAGCATTTCCAGTGACAGAAGTTTGGCAATGCCTGCAGTCAGAGCCTGTGCTCGTGGGTGGTTTGACGAGAAAGGCCGCCTTTTCTCCCATGCCTGTACTACCGATGGCTGTAGACTGGGCTGGGAGTGTGTGGATGACTGGGAAAGTGGTGCTGCGGGTGGAATTACAGCGGGTCTCTGGACAACAGGGCCAGAGGTTCTTCCACGGCGATCCTGGGAGGAAGCCGAACCAGCTGCGTGTGAGCTAGAGGAAGAGGCAACACGAGCTGAAGAGGTGGTAGCTGCCGCTGTTGGTTGGCCTACCTCTTCAGTGTGTTTTTCTAACTCCGCCGGGTGCCTGTTGCGCACATGTTTCCACATGTTGGAGGTATTGAGGTTGCTGACATTTCGACCTCTTTTGACTTTTTGATGACACACGTTGCATCTGACATAGCAAATGTCATCTGCAACTGTGTCAAAAAAGGACCAGGCACTGCAAGTCTTGGGAGCGCCCTTTTTGGCTTTTGGAAGAGACATGCTCCTAACGGGTGCCAAAGCGGAGGCTGCAGGATCCGCAGTCTTCCCCCTCCCTCTCCCTCTTTGGGCCGTACGGGGAATCTCTTCCTCAGAGCTGCTCCCACCACCTTCCTGTCCCTCACGCCAAGATGGGTCGAGGACCTCATCATCTACACTACCCTCTGCCCCCAACTGCTCCTCCTGGGTAGTCTCAGCAGCAGAGCACGCACCAGTAAGTGGCACCTGAGTGTCATCATCAGCTGATGCGGCCTGCGATGTGGTGACCGGAGCCACTGGCCCACCCGCCTCTTCAGAGGAAGACAGAAAAAGCTGTTGGGCATCACTGCACCCTGCCTCTTCTTCCATTTCTCCAATGCTGCTTGGCTGGCCCCCTGTTTCCAAGCCAAGAGATTCAGAGAACAGAAGTAGAGACGGCTCCTGTCCTGGGCTCTCTGTCTGCCTGGGCAATTTGGCAGGTGGTGAAGAGACAGATGGCTGCTCTCCAGTGCTCTGTGTCTGAGAGGATGTGGCACTAATGGAAGTTGATGCATTAGCTGCCATCCATCCGACAACAGCTTCAATTTGTTCTTGACGCAGCAGCGGTGTACGGCGCTCTGACACAAAGCTGCGCATGAACGACTGTTGCCTGGTGAAAGTGGGTGCTGATGAGTCACCGGTGCCCGCAGCAGGCACAGAATCCCCACGTCCCCTCCCTGCTCCGCGCCCACGCCCACGCCCACGTGCCTTACTCACTGCCTTCTTCATCTTGGTTGACTGATAAAGATAAGCAGAAAAGTACTAACGGATTTGTGTGCTTATTCCTGAGCAACTCCTCCTAACAGGTATAAGAAACACTAATTTTCTAAAGTGTGGACTAGACTTTAATATGAGCTAATGTGGCCTACACAAATGTAAAGTGGTGTAACTGGTGTGTTTGGTGAACTTTATTATTTATTTCTTTTTTGGGGGCTGAACTGACAACAGATAGAGCTGCAGTCACACGGAGACCGTGCAGACAGACGTAAACGGCGCTGCAAGGCCCAAAAACCCTCCTCTACTTTATCCTATGTAGTGTTTTTCCACAAGTTAGCTGGAGACGGGTGGAAAGACACTAATAGGATTTTTTTAAATAAATTAGCAGCAGACTACACTACTTGAAAAAAAATTAAAATTGATTTGGCGGTATGACGCAGTGAACAACCCTGAGCTGGAGACAACCAGGCTATGGCTGCTCACAGACTACAGGGCGAGCTGCAATCACACGGAGACCGTGCAGACAGCCGTAAACGGCGCTGCAAGGCCCAAAAACCCTCCTCTACTTTATCCTATGTAGTGTTTTTCCACAAATTAGCTGGAGACGGGTGGAAAGACACTAATAGGATTTTTTTGAATAAATTAGCAGCAGACTACACTACTTGAAAAAAAAAAAAAAAAAAAAAGAACAGTATGAGGCAATGAACCACCCTCCCTGAACTGAATACAACCAGCTATGGATGGCCTATGTGGCTGCACTCAGACTAGAGAGTGGGCTGCACTCACACACACACACACACACAGACCTTGCAGATCGCTGTGAAAACAGCGCTACAAGGCAAAAGCAAGGTGAATAGTAGGTGAACACAGCGGTTGCTAAATTAGCCTTTGGAAAGCACAAAGAAGCAAATCGCTATCTCTAAACTGTCCCTCAGTCAGCAAACAGCGTCCTGTCACTAACTGAATTCACAGCAGAGTGATCGCAAAATGGCGCCAGCGACTTTTAAACTGCAGCATGACATCATTTCAGCAGCCAATCACAGCCTTGCCAGTAGTTTCATGCCCTCCATGCTAAACAGGATGTGCCCACACTTGGAATCATTCTCATTGGCTGAATTTCTGCATTTTGAATCTTTGAACTTCCGATTCCGGTATCCGATACGCGGCAAGTATCGGAATCCCGGTATCGGAATGCTCAACACTATTTATGACAAGTTGTAAGGTCCGAATCTCCACTCCAAAGATTGCGGAGGTCCCATTGGTGGGGCTCTAAGTGATCAGACATTTTTCACCTATTCTGCGGATAAGTAAAAAATGGAATTTGTGGAACCGCTCCATTGATTGAAGCACTGAAACATAAAACAAATGTAAATAAAGATATATATGTGTATATATACAGTGCTCAGCATAAATGAGTACACCCTCATTGAAAAGTAAGATCAATATCTCACAGAACACAAAAACAGTTTCCAACTTTTGACAAGACTGAGTTTCATAGAACATTTTTTTAACCCATGACATGAAAGTATGGATAAAAATATAACTTTCATTACGAAATCTTCAATATTACTCAAATTAGTTGATGCAAAAATTAGTACACCTCACATCAAAACCTACTACATCTAGTATTTTGTGTGGCCTCCATGATTTTTAAGGACAGCACCAAGTCCTTTAGGCCTGGAATCAACAAGTTGGCCACATATTGTATCATTTATCTTTTTTCATTCTTCAAGAATGAGCTCTTTTAGATGCTGGATGGAGAGTGATGTCTCCTCATAATTCCCCATAGGTGTCCGATTGGGCTCAGATCAGGAGACATTTGGCCACTGATTATCTTTTACCCGGCTCTTCATCAGAAATGCAACAGATATATTTTCTGGATCATTGTCATTTTGGAAAAGTGAACATCTACCAAGGGCATTGAGGGATGGCAGCATCTTTGTGTTCAATACAAAGAAGCACATCTGTGAATTGATGTTACCATCAATTACCGTATTTTCCGGCGTATAAGACGACTTTTTAACCCCTCAAAATCTTCTTAAAAGTCGGGGGTCGTCTTATACGCCGGGTACAGACAGACGCCGGGTACATGTGCATATGGTGGGTGGGGGGGAGTGGTCCCGATGACGGAGAGGGGGCGTCTCACAGGAAGGGGTGAGTGGAGTAGCCCCCTATTACCTCATTGCGGCAGCGTGGGGGTCTCTGTGCTGGGGAGCGGCGGCTCCTCATTGCGGCAGCATAGGGTTTCGGTGCTGGGAGTGGCAGCTCCTCTTCGTGCCGTGGGTGCTCTTTGCTGTGGGGCGGTGCATCTTCTTGCAGCGTCGGGGCTCCCCCGTCATCTCCTCAAAGCCCGGAGGCACCGGCACCTCCCGAGATCTCGGGACGAGATCTGAATCTGAGCATGCGCCGCCCCCAGCGGCCATTTTCCCGGAGGCCACCGCATCACAGCAATGGAGGTGCCGGTGCCTCCGGGCTTTGAGGAGATACTGGAGGAGCCCCGACGCTGCAAGAAGATGCACCGCCCCACAGCACCCATGGCACGAAGAGGAGCTGCCGCCATCTGCTCCTCTGAATGTTATGCTTATCTGTCACGATTAGTGTTGAGCGATACTTTCCGATATATGAAAGTATCGGTATCGGATTGAATCGGCCGATATCAAAAAAATATCGGATATCGCAGATACCGATACCCGATACCAATACAAGTCAATGGGACACAAATATCGGAAGTGATCCTGGATGGTTCCCAGGGTCTGAAGGAGAGGAGACTCTCCTTCAGGCCCTGGGATCCATATTCATGAAAAAAATAAAGAATAAAAATAAAAAATATGGACATACTCACCCTCGGACGGCCCCTGGCTGTCACCGCTGCAAGCGTCTGCCTCCGTTCCTAAGAATGCAGAGTGAAGGACCTTCGATGACGTCGCGGCTTGTGATTGGTCGCGTGACTGCTCATGTGACCACTCACACGACCAATCACAAGCCGCAACGTCATTGCAGGTCCTACACTCACTGCATTCTAAGGAACGGAGGCAGACGCTTGCAGCGGAGACAGCCAGGGCCCGTCCGAGGGTGAGTATATCCATATTTTTTATTTTTATTCTTTATTTTTTACATGAATATGGATCCCAGGGCCTGAAGGAGAGTCTCCTCTCCTCCAGACCCTGGGAACCATACGCACCGCACACGCCTGGGATCTTACAGGAACTTCCGATTCCGATTTCCGATATCACAAAAATATCGGAACTCGGTATCAGAATTCCGATACAGCGAATATCGGCCGATACCCGATATTTGCAGTATCGGAATGCTCAACACTAGTCACGATCCATGTTTGGATTCACGGCAGCTCTGGTTTCACTGTTTTAAACAGCTTTTTCCTTTCAGGACCAGTGGGGGTTACTATCATCCCCCCCCATGGCAATGAGCTGTAACTGCAGTGTGGCTAGGTCAGCTGATGTGGGTAATGACCACCCTCACCATCCTTTAAATGGTCACCTAACACATCAGCTGTCTGTCAGTAATAGAGCAATCTACAGTGCCAAGCCTGGAGGAAGGAGCTCGCTAGCTGCTGTGGTGTATCTGCTGATTTTGTGAGCCTGATACCTTTATTCTGCTGTGCGGTGCAGCAGAGGAATTTGAAGCTAAGTTGTGTTTTTACCCCGTTCCTTTTGTATTTGTCACTGTCCCCTGTGTGGTATTATCTGCAGTAGTGAGGCTAGAGCCCCTTGCCGGCCAGTGCACTAGCCAGGGCAGTATTAGGTGATAGCGAGGGGCGAGGTCCCTGATGGCGGGGGGGAAGGACCCGCTTTGGGCATTAGGGGAGTGCAGGGACAGGCTTAGGTTTGACCTCAGGTGGAGACCATTCCCCATTTCCCTATCAGTAGGGCCTTACTCTCCCCATTTCCATCCCGTTGTTAGTGTGTTGTGCTGCCGGCTGACCAAACCTCCGTTGGGTCATGTCACATCGTGATATTATCAGAACAATCTCCTTCAGCAGCTTATCCCCAGAATTAGCGACACACAGGTGCTGACCCGGTCACTGCCATCATCTGTACCCTAAATGAGTATGGAGCGCCCCTATTGGGCCGTGGGGTACTCGGTACCGGGTCCTTCGGTTCACAGGGGGATGTCACGGTGGCTGACCCAGTCCGTGGCCCTGGGACATCCGTGTAAAGGGAAAGGTCTTTAAAGGGGAAAAGTTAATGACGCCACCTGTGGTATTCGGTCAGGGTGACCGACGCTGCTTTAAGGGGTCTGCTGGGGTGATGTTATGGCAGTTGTAGTCCCTTACTGCTAAGCTTCTCATAAGGTCCTCACAACTGTTGTAGATGTTATGTCTCTCCCTCTGTCCCCCGGGTAGGATAGGACAAACCCGTATAACTGGTGGCTTGAGGCGGTTTATAGGGACTCTATCATGCCCCAGCCTCTAAGGGGTGCCACCGTGCCTCCTGGGTGTAGGGCGGACAGGTAACATGAAATTAGCTGTCCTGCCGGTCTCTGGAGCAAGGCATAAAGGGTCGCTGCTCCCTCGGTGTTCCGACTACCGGGATTCTGTGCCTCAGAAGGAGGCAGCCTGAGAAGGGCTAGTCCCCTTCTGATATCCTCTCCTTTGCTTTGCTTTCCTTGCATGCTCACTGCAATACAGTTCTGCCTTTCAATGTCTCTTCCCAGGAGCTGTAGCACTTCAGGCTACACGGCTCCTCTGCTTCCTTTCCCTCTGTCTTTCTGACAAGAACTGAACCCTTTCCCTCCAGATCAGGATGTTCTTATAGGGGAGTTCACCTTAACAGGCAAAGAGCTCCCCCTTCTGGTCTGGAGTGTTGCATGCATTTTGTTACCTGGATACAGTTTTGCTTCTTTGCCTCTAAACGTAGCATCATTCTCCCCGAGAGGAAAGCAATACCACTGCGATGACCAGGACCCTGGGGCGCCGCAAGTACGTTCTGCTATCAATGCAGTCATAATGCAGCAAATAGACTGGAGAAAAGCCGTGATTTGGAAGCCACTTACATGCAATTTTTGTTTTATTTTTTTTTTACATGAATGAATACAAATTTCCGTAATAAAGTGATTTGAAAAGTTTTACAACTTTTCACAATGGACAAAATTATATTAAACAAATAAATGAATAAAAGTTTAGTTTAGGATCTGCTGTTTGGGTCATAACTGTTTGAGCTGCATAAGTTAAACCTACATAACATTGGGCAGGTGGTTTTAATATTATGGCTACGTTGTATAAATTTGTAATGTTCTTACATGTACATAATGAGATTATAAAAAACAATAATTAGCATTAATGTAACATGACAATCCATTTGGTGCTTAATATGTACAATTAAATGCCACAGCAAGCGTTGTTTAAAACGTAATTTGCAAGACTGCTTAGACTGCGACCGAAGTAATTACAAAAGTACTTAATTATAAATGTAGCAACTTGTAAAGAATAATACGGATGCTCGCGTGTTAGCTGAGATCTTGTTTGCGAGCGCTTGGATCACATATTTATGAAGTAAAAAGCGCGAGCCTGTATTTAATGTGACAGAATATTAGACTTACACTCATTAGTAACACTAATTGTCATATAAAGCATTTTCGAATGGACGAAGGGATCGGCAGCTTAGGAATGAGGGAAGAAGACAGAAAAAGGGACTTGTCGTAAGAGCTTTAATTACGAATTTATAGAGGTTTATGAGATTGGTAAAAAATGGAGCATGTTTTGTTTTTCAGAGTTTTTCATTTTCCCAAGAAACAGCGCCATTTTTTATGGCTCTTATACATGCAGACTTGAGCTGGCCTTGAATCGCATGGATGTTGATTCATCTGTAAGGAAAATGCCTGGGGGTGCCAGGATCGAGACATGGGGGCATCAGCTGATCCCTTTGGCAGATACATTTTGAAAAAGTTTCTCTCTGATAAGATTGCTCCTTTAAATCGGATCTGTCTTCAGATTCCACAATCCATTTAATAGATCTTAGACCTGATGAGGCTGGTCTACTTACTTTGTGAATTTGTGGCACAATGGATGCATAATCCTGATATTAAAATGAGCACTTTACGAGTCGAGCTATAGAGTGAGAGCGCTCATGAATCCAAGTGTATTCAGTCCACCCAGCCTGAACTGATAATTGCAGCTTGTGAGCAGTGAGAGGTCTCAGCAGGGAGGAGGGACACTGAGAAGCTGTCATGGGGTGGGGGGAGAAGAGATTGAGGTTAACGTTTTAGAAAGGACTATACAGCCATTTCGACATGCATAAAAACGTTGATGGGAGGAGGGCTTCTTTAAGGAATTCATATAAAACAAAAATTGCAGAAAAGAGGCTTGCAATCCTCTGCTTTTCTCCAGTCTATTTGCCTGTTTTCTGCTGCACTGATATCAGAACGTACTCATTTAGAGTACAGGTGATGGCAGTGATGGATCACCTCATCTTTTTTTTCTCACTAACTCTGTGGAGAGGCAGCAGAAGACTCATCTGATAAGCACAACTCTTAGAGAAGGAGATAGTTGCTGAACCATCACTGCCATCATCTGTACTCCATCTGTAGTAATGCAGCAAATACATTGGGAAAAAGCCGGGGTTTGGAAGTCACTTACATGCATTTGTTGTTTTTTTTTACACGAATGAAGACAAATCTCCCACTAAAGAGATTTGAAAAGTTTCAAATGGACAAAATTGTCGGAAATCGGAAAGATTAGTTACTTTCTAAGCCATGTGCATGTACTATTTTGCATGGAATAGGCATACGCTTTTCTATTCCACTATTTCTCTGCATTTTTTGCTGACAATGCCTGGAATTCAGAACATCTGAAATTTCATACAATCGCTAACATGCGTCCATTGAACTATTATTAAAATGGGAAAACCACTTTATATTATTCAGAAACAAAGGCAAACTCGATCTGACTTTCTAAACTGCATAAGTGCTACATTTAGTTTCCAGCAAGGTCTTTTACATTCCCCCCACGTCTTTTACTTTTTCGGTAGTAGGGCAGAGCAAAAGGACAATTTAAGATTGGCCATCAGATATCATGCACTGAATTAAAATGACAATCTAAGTCTTCGGGGGTTGGGTAGTTGATGCTCTTACAGACGTTACTGTAGGCCAATCCTTGGAGTGTCACTTACATTAGCTCAGAGGTAATCTCCTACCCCTACACATCCACCAAGGGATAAGATGACATGATCAGTTAATCAACAGTGACAGGACGGGTGGGTTGGGGGGGCTTGAATGATTTTTTTTGGGGGGAGGGAAGTTCAAGATGAAAATGCCGATGTTCTTCCCTTTAACACTGCAGATCATAAGTGTCGAAAGTATAGAGATTGTCAAAAAATTAATGTTTTATGCCCTTGTCTCCTGAGGGACAACTTTGGGTATAAACATCTAAGGGGTCTAAAAGTTATTACAATACCAGTTTATTCCAGCAGATATGAAATACACAGCTATGTCTTCTACGTGCGAGAGAACAGTGACGGCCTTACTAATGGAACGTGATATCAAATCCCACTCTTCTTTAATTCATGTTTTTAAAAAAAACGCTTTTCATCAGAAATGTCTTATATACAGAGATTGAAATGCTACACCAAGAAAATATTCTTGTATACATCAAGTAACTTTTAGAAGACCCATAGAAATATGGATATGAAAGCATGTACAGCTGCCTCTCCATGTCCAAGCCTTGTAACATCTGTGCCAGTTCCTGTCCCTTTTGCCCCTGCTTCGGCCACTGCACCTTTGTTACTGGTGATGCGTGACAGCAGTGGTCCTGTTTAAATCCTGGGACTTTTGGTGCCACTAGATGAGGGATCTAGAGAATTAATATCTCTTTTTTTATTACTCCTTTCTGACAACTTTAGTAAGGGCTGCCTGCTATTTAAACCCCTGAGTCTCTGACTTCTACTGCCAGTCTATTAGTTTTGCTACCTGACTTGTGCTCTAGTCCTTGCTTGTGCTGGTTTT
Source organism: Ranitomeya variabilis (assembly GCF_051348905.1). Lineage (NCBI taxonomy): Eukaryota > Metazoa > Chordata > Amphibia > Anura > Dendrobatidae > Ranitomeya > Ranitomeya variabilis. Next base: position 38,515,101 of record NC_135233.1, on the reverse strand, counting down.
TTTAATTCTGTTTTCTGATGTGAATTTTGACTATCCTCTTGTCTTACGATTCTGTTCCTGATGTGATCTCTTGGCTCTGACCCTTCTTGGCGACCATTCCTGCCTCTGGCTCACTCCTTCGGACAGCAGCCCTTGAGTGGAGGTAATCCACTAGACCCCTGTTATAAGACCAGAGCCCTGTACAAGGGTTAAAGGGTGAAAGTCGGGATATCTCTGGAATCTGCCAGATGGAATGGTTTGTGCCAATTCTGTCCAAGGCAACCTTTTAAGCCTGTGGCCTTTTACAGTCATGACAGCCATATTCTCGAGATAGACCGAAGTACCAGTGGGGAACCTGTATCTATCAGACACTTACGGCATATACTTAGGATATGTCATAAACGACCCAGATGAGAATAACTTTTTAAAAGTGCCATAATTATGGAAAATTATAGGGAGTGTAAAACTCGCACATGCCACGGGACTTCCATCATTTAGATGCCAACTATGTCCTTTTACGGATAAAGTTTATTTGGGCAAGGTAAAGGTCACATGATTGTACAAGTAGAAAGACCGGCGGGGGACACATGCAGTGCTGGAACAGGAATGGAAGGGGATCAGTAAGATAATTTATTTTATTATTATTAATAACTAGATGGTGGCCCGATTTTAACGCATCGGGTATTCTAGAATATGTATGTATGTATGTATATAGCAGCCAGATAGTATATAGCACAGGCCATGTAGTATATAGCAAATACTACATGGCCTGTGCTATATACTATGTGGCTGCTATATACATACATACATACATATTGTAGAATACCCAATGCATTAATACAGGCCATGCAGTATGTAACAGTGGCCACGCAGTATATAACACAGCCCAAACAGTATATAACACAGCCCACATAATATATAACACAACCCACGCAGTATATAGCAGCCACGCAGTATATAACACAGTCGACGTAGTATATAACACAGGGCACGTGGTATATCACACAGCCCACAGAGTATATAACACAGCCCATGTACTATATAACACAGCCCACGCAGTATATAGCAGCCACGCAGTATATAACACAGCCACGTAATATATAACACAGAGCACGTAGTATATCACACAGCCCACGGAGTATATAACACTGCCCATGTAGTATATAGCAGTGTGGGCACCATATCCCTGTTAAAAAAATAATGAAAATAAAAAATAGTTAAATACTCACCCCCTGGGATCCAGCAAAGCTCTGGCGATGCGCGCGCGGCTGCCGCTATCTTCCGTTCCCAGGATGCATTGCGAATTACCCAGATGACTTAGCAGGCTCGCGAGACCGCTAAGTCTTCTGGGTAATTTCACAATGCATCTCTGGGAACGGCAGATGGCGGCCGGCGCGAGCGCATCGTCGGACGACGGAAGGTGAGAATAGCAGGTTTTTTGTTTTTTTATTATTTTTAACAATACATCTTTTTACTATTGATGCTGCATAGGCAGAATCAATGGTAAAAAGTTGGGAACACACAGGGTTAATAGCAGCGGTAACGGAGTGCGTTACACCGCGGTCCGTTACCGCTGGCATTAACCCTGTGTGAGCGGTGACTGGAGGGGATTATGGAGCGGGCGCCGGGCACTGACTGCAGGGGAGTAGGGAGGGACTAATCGGACTGTGCCCGTCGCTGATTGGTCGCGGCAGCCATGACAGGCAGCTGGCGAGACCAATCAGTGATGCTGGATTTCCGTGACAGAAGTTGCCGACAGAAAGACGCAAGTACCCCTTAGAGAATTATATATATAGATAAACATTATTAAATAGACTATTTCATTTATTATTTTGTAACATTTTGAGTATCTTGAAAAACGTTCAAAGCCTGGATAAATCCTTTAAAATGCTCTGAAATATCTCAAAAATTTTAATTTTACAATTTGCATGAAACACTAAAGAGGTTTCCCCAACATCACTAACAATTAACATTGCTTTTAAAAACAATCAAATTTGCAATTTGAAGCTTATTAAAAAAAATCTTCTGTTCTCAAGAATGTTGGGATTTTTAATTTTATTGTTTAAGTCTTGTTGCCTAACTTACCAGCCACCACTGCGGTCTATCAGCATGGCTGAGCATTCTATGCGCTTACATGCTCTTTTCAATAGAGTCTTATAAGCACCTATCTAAAGCTGGTTGGATCAGAGGCACAATTGGGCCAACTTTAGTGTTTCTGTGTGCCTACGATGCTGTTTGCCCAGTTCAAACCAGCAATGCGACCAAGTCGCTGGTCTGAACTGTCATTCTTCAGAAGCGCACCACCCTCAGCAACAAGGAACCAGGAGAGCACTCTACTCCTGAAGATATAACATGAGAACAAGTATTTAAGGGGTCCCATACACGTTTGAAAACTAATTTGGCCAACAGCTATTCCTCCCTATTATTCCGTACACTTGGTCTGTCGGAGCACACATGTGTTTTCAAATAGAAAACAGAAACCTCTAGAATTGGCTTATCACTCAGTTTCCAACCCTTCACATCACCATGTTCAATTCTTCAATTTGCCTTCATCATTTGGGGAAAAGTAGGGAGGCCCCCCATACACATATGATAGTCGCAAACCCTACCAAAATTAGTAGGTTTTGCCAAATTTGTGCTGTGTGTTGGCAACTTAAGTCCTCCCACTATCTCCCTATCACATAAAGTCATGAAATAATCAAAATTATGATTGTGAGCTTTGTTCCATACTTTCACCCTTTCCAAGAGGGGCAACAATGATATGTATACTCTGATTGTTCTTTCGACTTGGGTATTTTTTTCGGTTTCAGTAGTTTTCACTTTATAGCATATTATAAACAGTTATACTAATGCACATTTGACTTTATGACCGTAAATATGTTCCAAGGTTTTGTGCTTATATTTTACATTTTCTTTGAAAGCATGACACATTCTGTGTTGTCCAGATTAAGAACCTTGGAATATCTTGTACAATATAGCCTGCAAGAATTTCTGACTTTATTAAGACTTTATTAAGAGCAACCTTGGTTTTCAGAAGACTCTTTTCTGCTAAGTCCTTGTCGTGTCAATGTTATAATGATTAACACAAAGATTATTTATCTGGTGCTAAAAGCTCCGCAAAGAGGGAGGCGTTGGCATGAATACTTCTGTCAATTCCTTGGGACCTTGGGCCTGTCACAATATGACCCCAGAACGGAGACTAACGTGCCAGAATTTCACTTTGAATGATGTTTCAGCCAACATACTAAAATCTTACAGTGGTACAATAACAGCAAATTCAAAGGGCAGGATTCACCATTTGTGTTTTTTCTCTTGTGGTATTTGTTGACATTGTTTTGCACCAAACTCTTCAAAATGGTGCACGTGGTCCATGAATTTTGTGCAAATTAAAAATATGCTTTTTATTTTGGTCTTAAACTTGTTTTGCACCTTTTTATAGTTAAAATGTTGCACACAACTTTAACATATAACGTAAAAATTTCTGCAGGGGTGGAATGGAGTACAATTGCGAAAAAGTTTTGCACATGTTTAAAATGATGAATCGCCGGCAAACATCTGGAAAACTAAAACCACTCCCATAATGGTAAAGATAAGAAAAAATAATCAGTATTAGGAGAAAACAGACTTAAGAAAAGGTGCAAATTATAAGAATTTGCCACGTCAAAAACAAACTCAAACGCAATAATGAATCAGGGCCTAAATATTGATGTTCCTAGGAGTCCAGTTTGGGACCATCCAATAAAGGTCTTCAGCAATGAAGCCATTGACATCAAAAATAAGATACAATATGTTTCTGTGTATATGACATTATAAATTGGGTGTTCCTTCTGTGATCATCACTCCATTAGCCTTTGCCGCCCCTTTGCTGTTGTTTTGCACTATGAGCCATGTATCTGCTCCTGGTCTCCTAAAGGATAGTATTCGCTATCTGCATCTGACTGTAACCAATGCACAAGTGCCACAGATTTCCACAGCCGCTCCTTGCTTGAGCATTAAAGGGAACCTGTCAGTAGGATCAACCCTCTTAAGCCGTCTATGCAGCGCCCCAGAGTTATGGTCGTTGCAGTACTTATGCTCCGCCACTAAGGGGGGCTATGGTACGCCTGATGGCACTGAAGGAGTTCACCTGACCAGGTATCACAGTCACCAATACACTTCACAGTCTGGCCTCCAGGGGGAGCTAAGGGTGCTATGTATTAGGCCACTCCTCACAATCTGGTAAAACTGGGGGTTAGATAGGAAGTTAGACAGAAAGCTGACTGGGTTGGAACCAGGCAACATCCTGTGGCAGAGGGTGTTGCAGGGGAAGATTCAGGGGGGTCCCTGTCAGGGGTGGGATCCTGACAGAGGCCTAGCGAACAGAAAGAACGTTACGGGACCGCGCCTGCACTTCATCGTGTCGGTACCCCAAGAAAGGACAAGAAGCGAGGTTTATTGTGCTGAGTGAGAAACGAGATCAACGCAACAAGGAGAATCACCAGTAGGAGTCGTGCTGTAAGACGAGGCAACATCCTACTGAGGCGCGTAGCCGGTGGCCAGAAACGCCGAGGAAGTATTGAGCTCCAGGCCTTACTTCAAACCTACAGCAGGACAGTCAGTTCTAGGCGGGCTGTCTCACCCAAAATCACCTAAGCAGACATAGGGGGCAACATTTGGAGAGGGGCGACTCTAGGGTCCCGGAAGAGCTCCGAGCCTACCCGTCAAACGGGTGCGTCCTAGCCATATCATCTGGGGGGACGAAGAAGAACATCATAATCGAGTTGTGAGGGAACTTCAGAAACAGACACAACAGTTGTGGGGACTATCCCGTAAGCACAGCAGGGAAGGACCACAAAACACAAGCGCTAGAAGGTAGGCACAGATTTCCACCTGCAAAGGGAACTCTGGAGGTGCCATCGGACCGGCCGGACTCAAGAAGCCCAGTTAATCGTATTCCGGACTGAGGATCCTGAAGCCTTCAGTAAAGAGGTAAAGAGACTGCAACCTGGTGTCCTTGTTATTTACTGCGAACTTCACCACACCACAACATCATCACATTCTCAACTTTCACTGGACGCCCCTCAGCAGGGTCACGGACCGGGCCTAGCCACCATGACAACCCCAGAACTGAGACAGAGAGGCCCGGTACCGGGTACCCCTTGGCCCTGCGGCAGTGGGGGCGCTCCAACTTGGCATCATGAACAGGATCTAAGCCTGAAGAATCAGGTCATGTGTGCCTTGGAATTGTGATTTATTGTGCTTGGACTGTGACTTATTGCAAAGACTGTGTATTGCCACTTGCCGCCAGAAGCTCCCGCCAAAACCACCGCCATTACAGCGCTAAGGAGAGCGCAGGAGAATAAGAAGGGCGCGGAGTGGGCGTAGACAAGCTGAAGAGCGCGAAAGACCATGGCCGCCCAGTCTAAATATTTCTGTACCTTGAGGATGTGTCCATCAGCAGCCGAGATCCGCCTCCTGATTCTCAATGGCGGGCAGAGACAGCAAAAACGAAACCGCCCATGAAGGAGAGAGCGGGAAAAGGACCAGGAAGAAGGAGTGAGCCACATGGAGAATGCCATGGCCAGCCGCCCGGAGCCAGAGCGTGGGGTCGGAGCCGAGGACTCCCCCAGCTACCCGGAGAGGCACCTCAGCGAGACCTCCACAGTTGATGCTGACCTCCTGCAGACCGGAGCGGACGAGCTCATCCACCAACTCCTGCAGACGCAGCTGAGCACTGAGGCCGGGTGGAAGAAGACCATCATCGGGAGCCTTGCCAGACATCTGTCGGCAGCCTCATCTGGTCCGGAGCAAGAAAGAAGTTCCAGCGCTCCAAAGCCAGAAAGCAATGCCCTGCCGAAAAGCGAGATGTTGCAAACGGAGATGACAACGCCGCAGCGCAAGACCCTGCAACCAGCGCTACAGACCCCAGTGGAGATGGAGCAGATCGGCACTGGAGGGACCGCATCTGAAGCAGGTATGAAGAGCGACCCTGCCCTGATGACCGACACCACTCCAGCGACTGCTCGTGCCACCGCTACTGACTCCATTCCAGTGACTGATCTTGCAGCAGCCGCTACCTCTGCTGCAGCAAATGCCCATACTCAAGCTGCGCAGACCTCCATCGCTGCGCATGATTTAACCGTAAATGAAAGACGGATTAACGGCGTTTGTCCAGCACTGGGTGTAACCCTGGACCTCACTTTTCCCGGGCCAAGAGGGGTTAGGTGCCAGGTGCAGCCCTGGAAGCCGCCCAACTAAACAACAGAAACCTGAAACTGTAAATAGTTAACTGTTTGTTTTCCTGCTGTTTTGCTGCTAGTACCCGACCAGGGTCAGTTCTTAAAGGGATCCCTTAGTTTACCCGGGATCCCTATTGCTTTTATTTTTTGTTTTTATTTTCCTTTTGCTCCTTGTTCACCCAAGTTTACAAAGAACTGCTGGATCATGAACACTGCATGATTACAAACTTATTGTAAATAGTTTGCACCTTCTTAAAGGTGCCCTCTACTGGTTTTACAAAGAACAGGACTCTTTGCGAAGAAACTGTTCCTGGAAGCAGTACTGGAGTCCCTGCTGTACACGAACTTGCAGCTTGAGAAGTTGCACTACCTCCAAGAGACTTGGTCCCCCCTTAAAGGGAACGTTCATCGATAGCACTTAAAGTAGAATAATGCTTACATGTAAAAGTTATATGTAGTCAGTCAGTTAATTGTAAGAAATGTTTAATAATGTGTTAGAAAATAAGGACAGGAAGTGAACCTGTACGGGGTTAGTCAGTGAGTCCTCCTAGGAGCCATACAGAGATGGCTCAGTGATCTTGAACTGAGAGAAGGTTGATAAGTTCTATACTGTGTATAGTAGCAGAAAGGCAGTAGGCCCGGACGAGAATGGAGGAGGTCCTGCAACAGAGCGAGAGGCAGTAGGCCTGGGGCAGATAGACAGGCGGTCCTGCGAATGTAAAGATGGGAAATGAAGAAAAGTTGATTAGCCTTATAGTGTTTTATAAGAAGGTCTTTATTGGATTCAGCGTATACGTCCTTAAAGGCAATGTTAAATTATTGTTCAGAAATTTGCACTTAGTAGAATACCCGGTTGGGTAAGAGAAGTTATTTATAGTAAGTTATTTAAATAGTTAACCATGTTTGTAACGTTCAAGTGTCCTCACCTCCCATAAAGGGAAGCTCTGTTCAAATTTACTTGTTATTGCATTTCAAAAATTGTATGTCTTTTTGCTGACATGTATTGTTGTTTTCTTCCCAGTCCAGGAGTACTGGATTTAACCGGGGGGGAGTGCAGCGCCCCAGAGTCCTGGTCATTGCAGTACTTATTATCCGCAACTAAGGGGGGCTATGGTATGCCTGATGGCACTGAAGGAGTTCACCTGACCAGGTATCACAGTCACCAATACACTTCACAGTCTGGCCTCCAGGGGGAGCTAAGGGTGCTATGTATTAGGCCACTCCTCACAATCTGGTAAAACTGGGGGTTAGATAGGAAGTTAGACAGAAAGCTGACTGGGTTGGAACCAGGCAACATCCTGTGGCAGAGGGTGTTGCAGGGGAAGAATCAGGGGGGTCCCTGTCAGGGGTGGGATCCTGACAGAGGCCTAGCGAACAGAAAGAACGTTACGGGACAGCGCCTGCACTTCATTGCGGTGGTACCCCAAGAAAGGACAAGAAGCGAGGTTTATTGTGCTGAGTGAGAAACGAGATCAACGCAACAAGGAGAATCACCAGTAGGAGTCGTGCTGTAAGACGAGGCAACATCCTACTGAGGCGCGTAGCCGGTGGCCGGAAACGCCGAGGAAGTATTGAGCTCCAGGCCTTACTTCAAACCTACGGCAGGACAGTCAGTTCTAGGCAGGCTGTCTCACCCAAAATCACCTAAGCAGACATAGGGGGCAACATTTGGAGAGGGGCGACTCTAGGGTCCCAGAAGAGCTCCGAGCCTACCCGTCAAACGGGTGCGTCCTAGCCATATCATCTGGGGGGACGAAGAAGAACATCATAATCGAGTTGTGAGGGAACTTCAGAAACAGACACAACAGTTGTGGGGACTATCCCGTAAGCACAGCAGGGAAGGACCACAACACACAAGCGCTAGAAGGTAGGCACAGATTTCCACCTGCAAAGGGAACTCTGGAGGTGCCATCGGACCGGCCGGACTCAAGCAGCCCGGTTAATCGTATTCCGGACTGAGGATCCTGAAGCCTTCAGTAAAAAGGTAAAGAGACTGCAACCTGGTGGCCTCGTTATTTACTGCGACCTGCACCACATCACAACATCATCACATTCTCAACTTTCACTGGACGCCCCTCAGCAGGGTCACGGACCGGGCCTAGCCACCGTGACAACCCCAGAACTGAGACAGAGAGGCCCAGTACCTGGTACCCCTCGGCCCTGCGGCAGTGGGGGCGCTCCAACTATATGAGCATGTGGGTTATAGAAAATTGAATAAAACTATACCTTGGTATCTGCTGTCAGATGTTGTATTCCAGGGTAAATCACATTTTTCTTAATATGAGCTGTTAAGGTCTATGGGTGGGATATAGATCTCCCTGAGAGTCTTCCTCCAGAGCTTATTTTAAATGAGAGGAGTTATTAGTGTGAGACATGTAATGACTGACAGTCTGCTCTCCTAAACTACATGTCTCACACTGGTAACTCCTCCCTTCATTTAAATAAGCTCGGCAGGTAGATTCTAAGGGAGATCTATGTCCGACCCATAGATCTTAAGCTTATTTACGGATTAAGAAAAAATGTGGATTTCTCTGGAATAAGAAATCAGATCACAGATATCAAGCATGACGAACCCGCACCTTGCCACCCCGCCTAACAGTTATACATATACAATGGTCAGTTATGCAAACACAGGTGAAGTGCAAAAGATATAAGTGGATGATACAAAAGTCAGTCACCGGCTTGATGTTCGTCTTTTGGTTGCCGGCAACCACATGGGAGGTGTGAAGGCCAGCTATTTTGGGTTTCTTCCAACATGCTGCATGGCGGGACCTCCCTTGGCAGAGAACAGAGGCCCATATTGTCACACGTGCATTTAACCCCTTGGTCAGTCACTCCCTTCTGCTCCTCCTGGGATTGCCCTGGTTTCCCTTCCACATAATCTGGCAGCTGAAACTCCAAAACTTATGATGATTCATAACTTCTCTATGGAACGTCATAGGGTGGAAGTTTTGGCGCCATCAGATCTGTCCGGGTCCACGTTACACTTGGAGGATCACACACGGCTTTGTTACCTTGCTTGCACTAGGTGTTCCACGTATCTCCCCACCCTTGGGTGCTAGAATGGGTCAAGACCCTGGCGGGCATTCGGCCTGTTCCCGAGATCTAGAAAATTTAATCAGTATACAGCTAGGATGTATGATAAGTCCATAGCTCCTTATGAAATTACAGCTCCCGTTTGGCTGGGCGCATTCTTTCATCAGTTAATTAGCTTTACATTCTCAATAGGGATTCATCCTGCAAGGAATAGCTATCCCAGATATCTGCTGGAGACGTGAATTTTGCTAGGCCACCTACTGAGAATGGTTTCCTGTCTTAGCTTCACACTTTGTAATAGGACTATAATCTTGAACCGGATATGATAGTTGATTGACAAGAAAACTATAACCCTTATATTCTTCACATCAAGGTATCATTTTATTCTGCTTTCTATGACCTACATGCCCATATTGATGTTAGGAGGGTTGATTCTGACAGATGCCCTTTAGGGACATTTTGATTGTGAAAGGCGTGCTTGTTCTTTTCTACTGACATCAACCCATCTGATAAATGTGACCATGTCTTGTCTGCTGACTGCCCTCCATTTATGACTAAAATCTGAATGTCTCCACCCATGTACTTACTTTACGATTCTTGTCTGCTGCATTGGTATCACGACTAGGTCTCTTCAGTACTTCTACATGCAAGTTGTTGTTTTCGGAGACTACTGCCAGATATTTTTAGTTTTAAACTCTACACTCCCATGCAGTGGCTAAAGGTAGAGAACACAATCCCTTAGACTATCCTCCCTGGTAATGCCCAAGCTAAATCTTTTAGGCTCTGATAACAGATGGTTGGCATGAGATGCTTTTTCTTCAATAATATGACAACTAGCAAATCTTGTCCCAAAAAGGCCCAACACTGCTAACTACACTATACAGTTTAAGGGGTTGTCTCATCATATTGCAGTGGCTTCTGGCATCCCTGGAAAATAGCTCATAATGCCATGGAATTACAGAAGCATGGGATGATGAAAAAAATAATAAAATGATGCCTAAAAGCTCTAGTACAGGATGGTCATCTCCAGTCGAAAAGGAAGCAAAGATGCCACATTCTTTGATCATCCGTCCACTGAAGCCAATGTTTCGCACCTGGAAGGATACATCATCTGTGGCACATCTCAGATGATATATTGGGGTTTCCGAGCAGGGTACGGCCTTCTATATCATATCTATCTTCTATATATATAATTGTCTAAGGGTTTTTCCGTCTGTCTGTCTGTCTGTTTGTCTGTCTGTCTGTCCTGGAAATCCCGCGTCTCTGATTGGTCGAGGCCGCCAGGCCTCGACCAATCAGCGACGGGCACAGCATGGCGACGATGATGTCATAATGGAAATCCCGCGTCTCTGATTGGTCGAGGCCGCCAGGCCTCGACCAATCAGCGACGGGCACAGTATCGACGTAGATGTCTTTATGGTTGCCATGGCGACGATGATGTCATAAAGGTTGCCTCAACCAATCAGCGACGGGCACAGTCTGCCGCGAATTCTGGAATCATCATTGTCCATATACTACAGGGACATGCATATTCTAGAATACCCGATGCGTTAGAATCGGGCCACAGTCTAGTTGTTTAATAAACATATAGACAGGGTTGTCTTCTTGAGACATTTTCCTTAACCATCCTCCATTTATAGAAGAAACACTAATCAGGAGTGCCAGTTGTATCCTTTCCATCTTAGGAACATGTATAGATGGCGTTTCTCTGTCTCATGAATAGGAGACAGATGGTAAAGAAGCTGAACCAATCCCCTTTCTCTGGCTCAAAACATATCGTAGTTCTTAATTTATTTATAAGTAAGACCATGATGTGTATTTTATTTATTTCCTGATATTTGAAACTTGAATAGGTCCTCGCAGCTAAGGTTGAAACAATGATTATGTGGGAAATATACTTTTTTCGCCAAGGTTGCAGCTTTAAGATCATTTTTCATTGAGCTAGACATCCAAGGACACTTAAATCTAGACAGTCAACACAATTAATCAATTAGACTCAAGTCAGGGTTCTGTATATACTAATAGTTGTTCTCACGTCTTAATGTGCTACTCACTTAATAAAAGGTAGTTGAAACTGTGATAAATAAATCCACCTTTGCAAACTTTCCAGACAAGACACATTTGTAGCCACAAATAATCTTTTCTTTCAATAAAGCTTACTTACAAACGTTCATTGTCTAAGGGCTTCTTAACATGCATCCATATTGGGAAAGTTTTCATTTCTTTTGTTTCGTATTTAGTTTCAAACCTACAGTAGACATGTAAAAAATACAAAAAACAGTTCACATGTTTTGCTGGATAATGCATGTGGCGCATGTTTCAATATTTTTACCTAACGTTAGGACACCTTTGGATTAATAATAATAATAATCTTTATTTTTATATAGCGCTAACATATTCCGCAGCGCTTTACAGTTTTGCACACATTATCATCGCTGTCCCGATGGGGCTCACAATCTAAACTCCCTATCAGTATGTCTTTAGAATGTGGGAGGAAACCGGAGAACCCGGAGGAAGCCCACGCAAAAACGGGGAGAACATACAAACTCCTTGCAGATGTTGTCCTTGGTGGGATTTGAACCCAGGAAGCCAGCGCTGCAAGGCTGTATTGACTTACTTTGTGTCACTTGTTTATGTCTCCATTTTATTACAATTTCTTGCTGAATTTTTAGTCTTACCCTTTTCCAACTTAGCCACGTTCTTTCTGCAAAACTACGTCCTCGCGACAAATAGACCTAAAACCAGATGTGAATTTTTGAAAAATTTTTTACACATTAACTATTGGAGTCAAGGTGCACTCACTATAGTAAATCTTCCCTGTGATGCTTTATGCACAGGCTAATCAGTAGAAAAAGAGTTTTTACACTCACGATAGTAGGTTTTTGCTTTTTGTTAAAAAAAAAAAAACTGTAAATCTCCAAGAGACCTCAAACATCAATTGGATTCAACAGGATTGTTTTGAAAATGAATATATCAAATTCGACACATATGTACAGTACCTTGACTGAACCACAACACAGGTCTTGCAAATACATTATTTTCAACAGAGTATGAGCCATAATGAAATTGTGATGGGGATGCCATTACCCCACTGGGGGTATGGTCTACAAATCTGGTAATCTTATTGAATAGCCATGTTGTAACCAAATTATAACCTATAATACATGATAAGTGATAACATGCCGATTGATTGATCCCAGAACTCTGAAATGTACAGTCAGAAAGGAGCAGTGTCAGCCCACATGCGTCTCAGCTCCATTCATTGTGTATTAGACTGTCTGAGATAGCATGTACAGCACTCCGCTTTCACCGATAGACCCACAGACATCTATCTACAATTCCCATTAATAATAAACCAGTGGCCATCGGTCCATCCCAATGGGGCAGTTCAGACCCATTCTTGAGATTAGGTTGGACCGCCACTTAATGTGCAACCTTTCCTATGAGTAAGGAAGACTGCAAATGACTCTATATAACAGCATTTTCAACATCATAACACATATTGTATATTTTGGTTTTTACACATTACATTATCTCTTTTCAGGAATTTGTATTGCATGTGCTTCTTCATTTTTTTTAATTTTACTCACTTATATAGCACCATTAATTCCGCAGAGCTTTACAGACATTATCATCACCATCCCCATTGAGGTTCACAATCAAAATTGCCTATCAGTATGTCTTTGGAGTGTGGGAGGAAGCAGAGAACCCAGAGGAAACCCACGCAAACATGGGGAGAACATACAAACTCCTTGCAGATGTTGTCCTTGGTGGGATTTGACCCAAGACCCAAGTGCTGCATGGTTTCAGTGCTAACCACTGAGCCACTTTGGTGATTTATTAAGCCTTGACTTCTGGGTTTTATTAGACACAATGTAGGAAAAATCAAGTTTTCTGTTCCATTATTCCTGATTCCTGTAAAAAAAAGGTTTTTTTTTTAGAAACCAAAAAGTTTTAGGAATGAAAAGCGGTTGGTGAATTAGTGACGATGACGAACAAATCAATGGACAACTGGAAGAATGAATTTTTGGGACTTAAGGATTTATTTGGTTTAAAAGCATCCTATAATTGATTCACAGTTAACGGAGAGGAACTGATCACTCCCGTTTAGTACCCACATCTATTAAAGTGGATAACAATTACGAAGGCTGTCTCTCTCTCCCTCTCTCTGGAGAAACACATCTATGGACCCAACACTGATTTTAATGAGAACCATGCCATATTTTATTTCTCCTGTGGTAGAAATTGAGGACTTGCTGCCAGATTCCCTTACAGATTACAACTGTGCACAGGATTCTGTTTGATCAGCTTATCATCATGGGACTCTTCAAACAAAGAGTCACAATAGTCCTTTAAAGCAACCCTCATCCTCATATTAAATGTGACTGTACATTTTTAGTGTATACTTACTATACCTAATGTCCTCCGCTATGCTGAGTCTCCTTCCGTATCTGTGACCGGTGATCATGTCCAAAGTAGCCACTGGAGAGCAAAGAGGGAAGTCTGAGCTACTCCTATTTTGCATGTTCTCAGTCGTGGAATGGTCCCAGCACCATCGTCATCGGTGGTGATCCATCCCACCCCGATTGGTGATCATGTCCAAAGTAGCCACTGGCGAGCAAAGTGGAAAGTCTGAGCTACACCGACTCTGCATGTTCTCTGCCGCAGGAAGGTTCCAGCACCATCGTCATCGGTTTGTGATCCATCTCATACCGATTGGTGATCATGTCAAAAAGTAGCCACTTGAGAGCAAAGTGGGAAGTCTGAGCTACACCTACTCTGCATGTTCTTTGACGTGGGATGGTCCCAGCACCATTGTCATCGATGGCGATCCATCCCACACCGATTGGTGATCATGTCCAAAGTAGCCACTGGAGAGCAAAGTGGGAAGTCTGAGCTACTCCTACTTTGCATGTTCTCAGTCGCGGAAATGGTCCCAGCACCATCATCATCGGTGGCGATGTATCCCACCCCGATCGGTGATCATGTCCAAAGTAGCCACTGGTGATCAAAGTGGAAAGTCTGAGCTACGCCGACTCTGCATGTTCTCTGCCGTGGGAAGGTTCCAGCACCATTATCATCGGTTTGTGATCCATCTCACACCAATCGGTGATCATGTCCAAAGTAGCCACTGGAGAGCAAAGTGGAAAGTCTGAGCTACACCGACTCTGCATGTTCTTTGATGTGGGATGGTCCCAGCACCATCGTCATCGGTGGCAATCCATCCCACACCAATGTAAAGGTATTTGAGACTTGGTGTAGACTTACTACAGTGCTCCTCGCACCTTTATAGCAGACACAAAGAGATCAGGTCACTGATGGCAGAGTGGAGGCCATTAGTTCAGTGACATTAGAAATGTATAGTACTAGTTATTATGGAGGTGGCGGGTCACTTTAAATGCTCCCATTTGAAATATCACTCCTGCTTATTCTATGTATTTAATAAACCGTATCAAACACCTATATTAAAAAATCAACACTAACAAAGCTTAGAAAAATCTAGCCGAAAAAAAGCAAAAAGACAAAACCTGAACCTCTGACACATCCGAATTGTCCTATTTAAAATACAATCAATTTTAAAAATGCACAATAATTAATTCTGCGTCTCTTCTAATTAAATATTATATGTCCCATTATTATTCAAAATTGCTTTATTATTGTTTCACTGGAGCCGAGCCGTTGAATGAAAGACGTACTTTCCCATCAACCGCTTCCCTCTCTTGCTGTGATCGTAATACATTTCCTTTATTTTGTAAGTGATGTAGTGGTGCTTAAATTTTGGTAGCAAAAAAAAAAAAAAAAAATCAATATAAAGAAAACAAGACATAAGAGACGGGTAAGTAGCCTGTTCCCCTTTGTGATTGTACACCCCCCATCAAGGTGGTGACACAGTTTAACCCCTGTTGGCATGAAATGTGAATAACTGTAGGCTGATCCATCTGGAATAGACTGAGATAAGAGGTGTCCTGTGTTAATAAACAGGCTTCCTCTACACCTCAGCAGTGCTTTCCTTTTCTAAACAAGCTTCCTTTAATGTTTCTGAACTGTTTTTCCATTAACTCAACCGTCATGCCTTGGGAGGGAGGGGGGGATTCACTGGATGCACAGAACACAATGTAAAATAAAGTGGGACACCTGCCTTGGAAAAGAAAAGCAGCGCGCAATATAGTTACAGCTCCCTTCAAAGGCCACCGTTCCACCTATATTAATGCTTTATGACTTTTGGAAAGCTGCGGGAAAATAATAAAAAAAAAAGACTTTTGAACCCATTGAGACAGAAGAGAATTTCCAGCTTTACATCTTAAATTATTGATCTGAACTTGCTCATCGACCTTGGGAGATTGCTCCTTTTTCATCTATTATCAGGATGAGTAAAATAGGAATCCGCTAATCTAGAAAATGTTATAATCTAAAAACTCTTAGTCGTATGTACTGTAGATTATTTATTTCTTATTTTTATTTTCTACACACATTTAGTAAATATAGATGTAACTATATCGATATACACATATACAAGATCGGATCAATAATATTCAGCTCAAAAACAGTAGAAACATACAGTCATTGGCCGAAAGTGTTGGCATCCTTGAAATTGTTCCGGAAAATGAAATATTTCTCCCAGAAAATGATTGCAATTACACACATTTTGTTATACACATGTTTATTTCCTTTGCGTGTATTGAAACAACACAAAAAAAAGAGGAAAAAATGGCAAAACCGACATAATTTCACACAAAACCCCAAAATTAGGACGGTGAAGATTGTTGGCACCTTCAAATTAGTGTTTGGTTGCACACCCTTTGAAATAAATAACTGTAATCAATAACTTAGACTAGGTTTTTGTGCTGATGAAGTGGCCTTGCGTTGACCTCGAAATGCATTGACTCTGTAAACCCGCTAAAATAAAGGTTTCAAGGAAAATTTTTGTTTAAAATATTTATCAGCAGCACAGCAAGTGACACTTCACCTGGAAATGTTTTCTCTCTAGAGTCCTTTGGGCTCCTGTCCTCCAGCAGCTGATACATGGGATTGTTACATGTTGCTTAGGTGCAACACTACCAGGTGAGCAGATTCATTTTGGTTTCTGTGCTTGTTTTCCACACGATTAACCCAGATTTCTGACACAGGGCACTACATTGCGACCCAAAATCCTTTGGTAAGTTTCAGATTTCATGATGCCTTGCACACAATCAAGGCAGTCAGTGCCAGAGGCAGCAAAACAACCCCACAAAAATTTGAACCTTCACCATATTTGACTGTAGGTACTGTGTTCTTTTCTCATTCCGTTTTCTGTAAACAGTAGAATGATGTTCTTTAACAAAAGCTCTATCTTGGTTTCATCTGTCCACAAGACGCTGTCCCAGAATAATTTGGCTTACTCAAGTACATTTTGGCAAACTGCAATCAAGATTTTTTATGTGTCTGTGTCAGCAGTGGGGTCCTCTGGGTTTCTCCTGCCATAGCGCTTAATTTAATTCAAATGTCAACAGATAGTTCACGCTGTCACTGATGCACCCTGAGCCTGCAGGACAGCTTAAATTTCTTTGGAATGTGATTGGGGCTGCTTATCCACCATCCGAACTATCCTGCGTTGCAACGTTTCATAAACTTTTCTCTGTCATTCACATCCGGGGAGATTAGTGACATTGCCATGAGTTGTTGCTTCTTGATTATGTTGCACACCGTAGACAAGATATTGTTCAATTATTTTGGCTCTCAAATCCTCAGACAGTTCTCTTCTGCTCTTTCGGTTCTCCATGCTTAGTGTGGCACACAGACACACAATGCAAAAATTGAGTTAACTTTTCCCCCTTTTTATCTGGTTTCAGGTGCAATTTTCATATTGCCCACACCTGGTACTTGCCAGAGGTGTGTTTGAACGACGAGCATCATTTGTTTGAAACAAAATTGTTTACCCACAATTTTGGAAAGGTGCCAACAATTTCATCCAGCGAATTTGACTTTTTTTTTAGTGTTGTTTCAATACAAAGGAAATAAACATGTATAATACAATTTATGTAATTGCAACAATTTTCTAGGAGAAATACTTTCATTCTGGAACAATTTCAAGGGTGCCAACACTTTAGGCCATGATTATATATATATGTATATAGAGCAACAGGTCTACTGTCAGTTCTTGAAGCTGTTATCTTAGTGGCAGGAAAAATTAACGATTGAAGAGACTTTGACAAGGGCCTTGATGTGATATACAACTAGGTCAGGGCATGTCCAAAAAGTTAGGTCTTGTGGGGTGTTCCCCGAATATGGCAGATCTTATGGAGTGTATATGTCAAGTCTTTGGGGTGTTCCTGATAAATAGCTAATCTCATGTGGAGTTTCTGGTACACAGCAAGTCTTGTGGGGTGTTTCCAGTATACAGAAGGCCTGATGAGGAGTTCCTTGTATATAGCAGGTCTTGTGGGGAGTTCCAGTAGGCAGCAAGTCTTTTGGCATTTTTCTGGCAGGTCTTGTTTGTAGTTCCTGGTACATGGTAGGCCTTGTGAAATGTTCTCAGTATATGGCAGTTCTTCTTGAATGTTTCCGTATGTCTTGTGGGATGTTTCTGGTATACAGGAGGTCTTATAGGGTGTTCCTGTAATATATCAGATCTTTTGGGGGTTCCCCAGTATGCAGCAGGTCTTCTGGGGTGTTTCCGATATACAGCAAGTCATGTGGAGAGTTCTTGGTTAGTGGTAGGTCTTGTGGTGAGTTCCTGGTTAGCAGTAGATCTTTTTATTATTATTATTATACATTTTATATAGCGCCATTTATTCCATGGCGCTTTACATGTGAAAAGGGGGCAAATATAGACAAATACAATAAACATGAGCAAAAACAAGGCACTAACAGGTACAGAAGGAGAGGAGACCCTGCCTGTGAGTGCTCACAGTCTACAGGGGATGGGTGAGGATACACTAGGAGAGGTTAGAGCTGGTTGTGCAGTGGTTCAGTAGTTTGAGGATCACTGCAGGCTGTAGGCTTGTCAGAAGAGGTAAGTCTTCAGGTTCTTTTTGAAGGTTTCCATGGTAGGCGAGAGTCTGATGTGTTGTGGTGGAGAGTTCCAGAGTATGGGGGAAGCATGGGAGAAGTCTTGGATGCGGTCGTGGGAAGAAGAGATAAGAGCAGAGTAGAGAAGGAGATCTTGTGTGGATGGAAGGTTGCGTATAGGTATGTCCCGTTAGACCATGTCACAGATGTATGGAGGAGACAGGGTGTGAATTGCTTTGTATATCACAGTAAGGGCTTTGAACTGGAGTCTCTGGATGATAGGAAGCCAGTGAAGGGCTTGGCATAGGGGAGAGGCTGGGGAATAGCGGGAATACAGGTAGATTAGTCGGTCAGCAGAGTGTAGGATGGATTGGAGTGGTGCCAGAGTGCTAGAGAGAGGCCAGAGAGTAGGAGGTTGCAGTAGTCAAGGTGGGAGATGATAAGGGCGTGCACTAGTGTTTTTGTGGTTTCATGGTCAAGGAATGCGCTGATATGGGAAATATTTTTGAGTTTGAGATGGCAGGAGGAGGCAAGGGCTTGGTTATGTGGCTTGAAAGAGAGGGCAGAGTCGAGGATCACCCCGATGCACCGGGCATGTGGGACTGGGGAAAGTGAGCAGCCATTGACATTGATGGATAGGTCTGGTGGAGGGGTGGTGGAGTGAGATGGGGAAAGATGATGAATTCTGTTTTGTCCATGTTCAGTTTTAGAAAGCGAGCAGAAAAGGCAGCTGAGATAGCAGACAAACATTGTCGGATTTTGGTGAGTAAGGAGGTGAGGTCAGGTCCAGATAGGTATATCTGCGTGTCATCGGCGTAGAGATGATACTGCAAACTGTGGGATTCTATGAGCTGTCCCAGGCCGAAGGTGTAGATGGAGAAGAGTAGGGGTCCTAGAACTGAGCCTTGAGGAACACCAACAGACAAGGGGCGAGGTCAGGAGGTGGTAAGAGAGACACTGAATGTTCGGTCTGATATGACTAGATCCAGGATAGGGCCAAGTCTGTGATGCCAAGAGATGAGAGAATCTGTAGCAGGAAGGAGTGGTCCACATCTTGTGGGAAGTTTCTGATATACGGCAGTTCTTATGAGGTGTTTCCGATATATGACAGTTTCATGTGGTGTTCCCGGTATATGCCATGGACTTGTAAGTTGATCTTGACACATGGCAGGTTTTTGTGAGTATTTCTAGGTATGCTGCAGATCTTCAGGTATGTTTCCCGCAGGTTTTGTCAAGAGTTTCTAGTATATGGAAGGTTTTGTGGGATGTTGCCAATACATATCAGGTCTTCTGGTATGCTTATATTATAATATTTGTTATGACCCCAATGGCAGAGGGTCTCAGGAATAATGCTAAGTCAGTAAATACAGAAAACCAGCTCATAGGGCAGTGGTAACTGGGCTGACCATATAACTAATCCTAGCACCACAAATACCAGCAGCCGGGGAACGTTCCTACGTTGATCCTAGACGTCTCGCGCCAGCCGGAGAGCTAACTACCCCTAGAAGGGAAAAGAAAGACCTTTCTTGCCTCCAGAGGAAATACCCCAAAAAGTTGGATAGAAGCCCCCCACAAATAATAACAGTGAGGTAAGAGGAAAAGACAAACATAAGAATGAGCTAGGAATTTAGCAAAGAGAGGCCCACTAGCTAATAGCAGAATATAGAAAGATAACTTATATGGTCAGCAAAAAATCCTATCAAAAATATCCACACTGGAAATTCAAGAACCCCCGAACCGTCTAACGGCCCGGGGGGAGAACACCAGCCCCCTAGAGCTTCCAGCAAGGTCAGGAATCACATTTAGTACAAGCTGGACAAAAATGATAGCAAACAAATAACCCAAAAAACAAAGAAGCAAGACTTAGCTTAATTTAGCACGAACCAGGACCAGCAAACAGGAGCAAACAGAATGTGTCTGATAACACCGATGCCAGGCACTGGACTAAGGGTTCCAGGAGGTTATATAGCAACACCCCTGAAGTAACGACCCAGCTGGGTGCAGACAGAGGGAAGGAAATCCCAGAGTCATATCACTAGTAACCACTAGAGGGAGCCAAAAAAGTCTAATTCACAACAAATATTATATGATTGGTCTTATGGGGTGTTTGTAGTATACAAAAGAGCACGGGTCTACTGCAATGGGCAGACCTGTACAAAGTCTCCAATTATACTGGGTGGGCCATTTTTAAGGATACGCCTAATTAAACTGGGAATGGTTGGTGATATCAACTTCCTGTTTGTGGCACATTAGTATATGGGAGGGGGAAACTTTTCAAGATGGGTGGTGACTATGGCAGACATTTTGAAGTCGGCCATTTTGGATCCAACTTTATGTTTTCAATAGGAGGAGGGTCATACGACGCATCAAACTTATTGAGAATTTCAAAAGAAAAACAATGGTGTGCTTGGTTTTAACGTAACTTTATTCTTTCATGAGTTACTTACAAGTTTCTCTTTGTTTACAGCCATTGACATGTCACAGAGGTTAACACGTGAGGAGCGGATTGAAATTGTGTTGATGTCTGGTGAACGCAGTACCCGGGTCATTGCAGCAGATTTCAATGCAAGACACCCTACGCAAGAAAACTGTCACCATTCCCATTTTATTTAGGTGTATCCATATAAATAGCCCACCCAAAAAAGTTTGCCTCATTACTGAACATAATGTTCTGTGTAAACTGAAGGTCCTGTTCCAATTTTTGCTTTGCCCATTCTGCAAATTCTGGGTCACCAACCATTCCCATTTCATTTAGGTGTATACATATAAATGGCCCTCCCTGTAGTGAATGTTACCAGCAGGGGGAGAAATATAATGTATTTTGCGGATTATAAAACCGGATTACAAGGCGCACACCAAATTTTGAGGAGAAAAATAGGAAAAAAAAACTTTTTTTTATAAAATGGTGGTGCTTCTTATAATCCATGCGTCTTATTGCTTACCGGGGATGGTGGCTGCGGTGAAGAGGGGTTCCAGGGTCACCGCTGGAGGAGACAAGAGTGGAGCATTGCTGCAGGCTGGGATGAGGGGGTGTTCGGATGTTCGGTGCTGTGGATGTCCGATGCTGCGGGTGTCCGGTGCTACGGGGGTTCTGCCGACATCTTGTGAAAAACCAGAGTCTCCGCAGTGACATGGTTTTCTATGCGGTGGACTGGACTCAGGTGCAGATCTTGGTACCAATACTTTTTGCATTGAAGAACTGAAAAAAATTAAGTTTTTGATGATATTTTAATTTTGTGGGAAGCACCTGTACTGCATGTGCAATGTATATATACGAGTAAGTGGACACTGTGGCCAATTCACAGAAAAACTCAACAAAAAACCAAAATGAGTATATACCTACCGTGTTTCCCCGATAGTAAGACACCCCCGATAGTAAGACGTAGTGGGGGTTTTAGCGGGGTCGGCTAATGTAAGACGCACCCCGAAAGTAAGACATAGTAAACTGTACGTTGGAAAAATATAAGCCATAGTACCGGTACCTTTTGCTGCATTACCGTATTTTAATCAGAGCTGGGAAACCACTTGGTCCCAATGATTAAGTGCAGTGAATATTCATTAGCGGCTCCCCGCCCACTGATCAGCTGAGCAGTGAGCCGGGAGCAGCAAATGAATGCTGCACTTAAGCAGGGATGCATGGCTTCCTCAGCTGCTGATTCCTGCAGCAGCTGGGGAGATTTGTGTGTCCTGGGGAGGAGGAGGCAGCACCAGCAGGGGCCAGGAGATCGCTGCATACCTGCCTGCCATGCTTGGAGGCCGAGTGTTGTGCACAAACAGGACCTGTGATGATGTCAGAAGTGGGCGGGCTGGAGCATCACATGGCAGCACAGAGCCCTCCCTCTTCCTGACATCATCACAGGTCCTTCAGGCTCCCCACTAGAATCTGCAGCTTCCTCATAACCTGTGCTTTGGAAAGTCAACAGAGAGGGGTGACTATATCCATATTTTTTATTTTTATTCTTTATTTTTTACCCAAGGAACCATCCTGGATACCTTCCGATACTTGTGTCCCATTGACTTGCATTGGTATCGGGTATCGGTATCGGCGATGTCCGATACTTTTTGGATATCGGCCGATACCATCCGATACCGATACCTTTGAGTATCGGAAGGTATCGCTCAACACTACTTACGGCGCAATCGCAATATACGGCGCAATTTTCCAATATAAGACATACCCCGAAAGTAAGACATAGTGAGACTTTTGAGTGGTAAAAGAATGTAGGACACTGTCTTACTTTCGGGGAAACACGGTATAATGATTAAACAGTAATAGTACATGTGAATAACAAAGGGTACTTGGTCATGCCATCGCAGCAAAGTGTACCCAGTCAGGAAGGTTTTATCGTTTCTTTAGTATTAAAACTGTACCTTTTGTCAGCTCAATGTGAATAAGAGCAGAGCAGGGCAGAGGGCCAACTGTGCGGTCACCTGTCCATGGGAAGCTATAATGATGAAATATCTAGCTCAGAAAAGTTGGGCCTCTGTCCTGCTTTGCCCTTATTCACACTGAGGACAACTGACACAAGATACACCTTGTTACGGTGGGTTGGCTTTCATGCTTTTTGATCAAAATAGTGTTAACCAAGTACACTATGTTATTTACATGTACTATTACTAGTGTTGAGCGATACCGTCCGATACTTGAAAGTATCGGTATCGGAAAGTATCGGCCGATACCGGCAAAGTATCGGATCTAATCCGATACCGATACCCGATACCAATACAAGTCAATGGGACTCAAGTATCGGATGGTATCCCTGATGGTTCCCAGGGTCTGAAGGAGAGGAAACTAAAATTTTAAAATGGGCGCGTGTCCAGCCTCCCGGCTTGTGATTGGTTGACCGCGGCGCAACCAATCACAAGCCGGGACGTCACGGGAGGCTGGACACGCGCCCATTTTAAAAAGCGCGCGTGTCCAGCCTCCCGTGACGTCACGGCTTGTGATTGGTTAATGGCGGCCATGTTGCCGGGACGCGGACCAATCACAAAGCCGGGACGTAATTTTAAAATCCTTAAGGACCTGAAATTACGTCACGGCTTGCTGTGATTGGTTGCGTCTCCCATGTGACTGCGACGCAACCAATCACAACGCCGGAACGTAATTTTAAAATCCTGAAGGACCTGAAATTACATCACGGCTTGCTGTGATTGGTTGCGTCCCGGTCACATGGGCGGCACGCAACCAATCACAAGCCGGGACTCACGTAAAGGAAAGAAAAGCGCGAATTTTAAACAAAGAACGCTGCCGCTTCCCTCGGTAAGGTGCAGGCTGCGTCGGAGAGGTGAGTATAGCAATATTTTTTATTTTAATTCTCTCTTTTACACATTTTTACATTAATGTTGTTTCGATACCGATACCCGATATCACAAAAATATCGGATCTCGGTATCGGAATTCCGATACAGCAAGTATCGGCCGATACCCGATACTTGCAGTATCGGAATGCTCAACACTAGTGAGGAGAACTCGTTTTTTGGGGGGTTTTTTGCGAACGGCAATCCGGGGGCCCCGGGGCAATATGCTGGACACACTGGGGCAGATTTCTGGACACACTGGGGCAGATGATTGCTGGAGACACTGGGGGCAATGCTGGAGACACTGGGGCCAATGCTGGAGACACTGGGGCAGATTGCTGGACACACTGGGGGAAATGCTGGAGACACTGGGGCAATGCTGGAGGACACACTGGGGCAGATGATTGCTGGAGACACTGGGGCAGATTGCTGGACACACTGGGGGCAATGATGGAGGATACACTGGGGCAGATGATTGCTGGAGACACTGGGGCAATGCTGGAGACACTGGGGCAGATTGCTGAACACTGGGGGCAATATGCTGGAGACACTGGGGCAGATTGCTGGACACACTGGGGGCAATGCTGGAGACACTGGGGAAGATTGCTGGACACACTGGGGGCAATGCTGGAGACACTGGGGCAGATTGCTGGACACACTGGGGGCAATGCTGGAGACACTGGGGCAGATTGCTGGACACACTGGGGGCAATGCTGGAGGACACACTGGGGCAATGCTAGAGACACTGGGGCAATGCTGGAGGACACACTGGGGCAATGGTGTAGACACTGGGGCAATGCTGGAGGACACACTGGGGCAGATGATTGCTGGAGACACTGGGGCAGATTGCTGGACACACTGGGGGCAATGATGGAGGATACACTGGGGCAGATGATTGCTGGAGACACTGGGGCAGATTGCTGGAGACACTGGGGCAATGCTGGAGACACTAGGGCAGATTGCTGGACACTGGGGGCAATATGCTGGAGACACTGGGGAAGATTGCTGGACACACTGGGGGCAATGCTGGAGACACTGGGCAGATTGCTGGACACACTGGGGGCAATGCTGGAGGAGACACTGGGGCAATGTTGGAGACACTGGGGCAATGCTGGAGACACTGGGGCAGATTGCTGGACACACTGGGGCAATGCTGGAGGACACACTGGGGCAGATTATTGCTTGACACACTGGGGCAATGCTAGAGACACTTGGGCAATGCTGGAGACACTGGGGCAGATTGCTGGACACACTGGGGGCAATGCTGGACACACTGGGGCAGATGATTGCTGGACACACTGGGGCAATGTTGGACACACTGGGGCAGATTGCTGGACACACTGGGGGTAATATGGTGGACACACTGGGGCAGATTGCTGGGCACACTGTCTGGGGGCAATGCTGGACACTCTGGGGCAACATGCTGGACATACTGGGGCAGATTGTTGAACACACTGTCTGGGGGCAATGCTGGACATAGGGGCTAATTAAGGGATATTATTACTGCAGTGATGTATTTATTTTATTTTTTGAGTATACTGTTTTAAATGGGGGGCGGT
Source organism: Ranitomeya variabilis (assembly GCF_051348905.1). NCBI lineage: Eukaryota > Metazoa > Chordata > Amphibia > Anura > Dendrobatidae > Ranitomeya > Ranitomeya variabilis. The sequence goes on along the minus strand of NC_135233.1, from coordinate 38,490,024 downwards.
CCTGTTAGTGTGCAGAGTGACACTATGTCGCCTTTTTTCTTCATGTGGTGTAATGTAGAAGTTTGGAAAAATTAAGTAATGTGTTCTGCAAGCGGAGCTCGAGATAACTGTTATTTCGTGCAGAAATGTGCCCTGGCTGGAAGAAATGATGGCGGTCTGTGCTGGATGAAAGATGAAGGACTTTACCTAGAGACGTCACTGGTGAGTCAGTGTTACCTATACACTGACACTATACACTGTATACTATATACAGAGGTCCTGTGTACAATGTCACCAGTGATCACTTTATTACATATACATTATATACAGAGCTCCTGTGTATAATACCACCAGTGATCTCTGTATTACCTCTACACAGACACTACATACTAAGTACAGATATCCTGTGAATACTGGCACTTATGGTGATAGTATTGTGTTGTTGTTTTTTATTACTGATCAGTATTGTAGTATTCATTCACTATGTGGTGGTAATATGTGGTCTGGATATGGTGTTGTAGTATTTGTCCCTTGTATGTGCTATTTGGTCACCATGTGGTTGTCATTTGTGGTCTGGTCATGGTGCGGTGGTATTTGTTCCTTGTATGTGATATTGGTCCTTTTAAAAATTGAAAAATAAATCAAAATATACCTAAATTGTATTGCATATTTTAACAAATATTTAATAGGTTACAGTAGAGTAGGGCCCGGCCATTTTTCTGGAATAATCTGGTTCAGGTATCGCATGACCCCAGTCACATGACCCCCGTCACATGACCCCCATCACATGACCGGGGGGGCCCACAGTGTCTGAACAGCCCAGGCCCCTGGCTACCCTTAATCCACCCCTGTTCACAGCGCATCGTAAGGTCACCAAGTCGTGACATCATGACATGTACCACAACCAGGCAAGGAAGTCCTGGCTTACAGTAAAAAACAAAACCACCAGACGACTGGCAGCAAGCAGCTGGGAAACCAGAGAGGTTGAGTATCTATATGAGAGCTGACACCATGCAGCAAAGCCCACGATTGGTGCTAGCATCAGTTATAGCTCTCAGACTGTTGTTTTTTGTTCATTTTGCCTCCCAAAAACTGGAGTAGAAAACGATCAAAAAATGTCATGTGCCCGAAAATGGTACCAATAAAAACTTCAACTTGTCTGGCAAAAAATAAGCCATAACATGACTGTTAGGCTGGGGTCACACTTAAAATATGGAAAATCGGACTGAGTCTTCCTGCTGAGAGTCGCACAAGTGTTCTCCGTATGGTCATCCGTGTGTAATGCGTTTGCAATGCGGTGATGTGTTGTTCTCTCACCTATGTATCCGTATGGCATCCGTATGATATGCGTATGGCTTTACATTTCTCACTGCTTTTCTCCATTGAATATAATGGCTCAATGGGCTGAATTGAAGAAAATGTGTGCGTATTTGTCGCAAGCTAGACGGATGGTCTGTGTGGTTTCCGAATTTTTCTCGTACCCATAGGCTTGCATTGGCGAGTCGCAGACAATATAAGCGTACAATTGCAGCATGCTGCGATTTTACACGAACGTCAAATACGCCTGAGAAAAAATACGGTGATGTGAGCTGCCACATAGATTAACACTGGTCCGAGTGCTATGCAATGTTTTCTATGGTAGTGTAACCCCGGCATTAGCCGAAATACGGAAAAATTATAGCTATCTTAATATGTGGATGCAAAAACTTGTTTTGCAATAAAAAGCATCTTTTAGTGTGTGACAGCAGCCAAACATTAAAAACTGTATAAATCTGGTATCGCTGTAATCACACCGACCTGAAAAATAAAGTCGCATAATTGCCTATACCGCATGAGGAAACCCCTATACAAGTGCTCAGCATAGAGTGCTGGATAAATGTGATCCCAAACGTCATGTAAAATGTTCACAATAAAAGCTTCACCTCAATCCATAAAACAAGCAAGTCCCCACTCAGGTCCGTCATCTGGAAATATAGGGGGATTCCACATTACTGGAAGCACAAAGGCTCTGGAAAAGTGCTAAGGCTCCTGGCCTCCCGAAAAGAAATTCAGCAAATTCTGCACTCCCAAATCCAAATGTCCGCTCCCTTCTGAGCCCCACAGTGTGCCTAAACGATATTTAGCTTCCACATGTTTGGCATTTCTGTACCATGATAGCCCGCCTATATTACAGGTGTATGTTTCCAGAACTATGGGCACTACAACGTACTGGTGACTACAACGCACTGGGCAGTACAATTGTAGTTTTAAATTTTCACTCAACTATATCCATTATTTCTTGTTTCTAGAAAACACCCATGGAGTCAAAATCGTCACTACACCTGTAGGTAAAACGTGGGGGCTTTCCACTGTTCAAAAAGTCAAATGGCGCTCCTTCCCTTCCAAGCCCTGCTATGAGTCCAAACAGTAGTTTTCCCCCACATTTTGGGTATCGGCGAGCTCAGGAGAAATTGCACAACAAATTTTGGGGTCCATTTTCTGATGCTACCCTTGTGAAAATAAAAAATTGGGTAAAAAAAAGTAAAACATTTTTGAAAAAAGGTTAAATGTTCATTTTTTCCTTCCACATTGCTTCAGTTCCTGTCAAGTACCTGAAGAGTTAATAAACTTCTTGCAAGTGGTTTTGAGCACCTTAAGAGTGCAGTTTTTAGAATGGTGTCACTTTTGGATATTTTCTGTCATATAGACCCCTCAAGGTCACTTCAAATGTGTGGTGGGCCCTGAAAAACTGATTTTGTAAATTTTGTTGTAAAAATGAGAAATCAATGGTCAACTTTTAACACCCTTATAACTTCCTAACGAAAAAAAAATTATTTTTCAAAAATTGTGCTGATGTAAAGTAGACATGTGGGAAATGTTATTTACTAACTGTTTTGTGTGACATAACTTTCAGATTTAAGGGCATAAAAATGAAAAGATTGAGAATAGCTAAATTTTCGCCAAATTTACGATTTTTTGACAAATACACAAAGAAATTTTACCACTATTATCAAGTACAATATGTCACAAAAAACAATCTCAGAATCACTGGGATCCGTTGAAGTGTTCCAGAGTTATTACCACATAAAACAACAGTGGTCCGAATTGTCAAATTTGGCCTGGTTGTGAAGGTGAAAACAGGCTCGGGGTTGAATATGAGTTTACGGTCCACCAATATTAGTATCAATGGTTCTATTCTTTTCAGCTTAACAGTTTAATACATGATTATAAAATTTGCTTTGTTGGCCAAATTTGCTACGATAAGACCAATCAGTGAGTGCGGTTAGTTATAGTGGTGCACATTATACCCTCACTACTTTGTACTTTTGACTAATTTTTAAAGTTTAGTTACTTTCTTGAATGAAACCTCCCCTTGGACTGAATTCATTAAGATTCAGCAGGGTGTAAAATGAGCAATGTTAAGATAGTTGTGTTAACACTTGAAGGAGACGTAAAGGATTAGGGCTGGAACTTAGACAGTGATGGAAAGTAATGCGGAGAGGAAATTGTAGTAAACACGTCTCTACATCAGCTAGTCATCTGCTAACAAGCTGTAAAGATTTCCAGTGACAACTTGTCACATTAGTTTAGTGAAACTGAAGCAGCACTTATCCCCTTTCCTGTGTTTAATCTCTGCCTGCGCCTCTCAGAAACGTGCTACTGTGTTTAATAGGATTACTTTAGTTCACTTTCCCTTTTTTTTTTTCTTCTGTTGATACAATTCTATTTCCATCAATTCAAGATCTGGTGAAAAAAAAAATGTCTCCCGCTGTGTCACCAACCACCTCATTGAAATCAACCCTCTCAACACTCTTAGCGGCAGCCTGGAGTTTTACTACACTTAATTAGTTCCTAGACAATCCCTGCCTCGCATCTATTTCATGTATCTATGCTTTATCGAGGAAAATCAGAGATAGAAGATGGGGTAATAATAAGTCTGAAGGTGGAAAATCTCTTGGCTTTGTCACCGGGGCAGGGAATTCTTCGCAGGGAAAAATTCACATGTAACATTAGAGTCAATACTATGTGACATCATGGCTCTAGATAATAATGGGCATGGAGGGGATGCACTAAAGAGTTGAGTTAAAAAGGTTAATACCCACATTGAAAATTATTTCCTAACTTTCTGATCAGTGGGGATCCAGATCTATAGAATGGGGTTCTGAAAATGTCCAATCGAAATGGAATAGTGGCACACGATTCATTCTCCATTGATCTCCCAAAGATACCCAAGAGCAGTGCTTAGCTTTTTCCATTAGCCCCATAGCGAACAAAGGAATTGGTGATACACATATGGTCCCATTTTTTAGACCAATGAGATCTCATTTAATAACTTTCAATTTTGGGAATAACTCAGTAAAGGAAAGACACCAGTGCATTCATATGGCACCCGAAAAAAAGATGCAGCAGCCATATCTTCTGCACTTGTGATAGACTTGCTTTGGATATGGCCTTATCAATAAAGAGTTGCCTCATTACAGCAATGTATGACCTGACTAACCAGCAGCGGTGTTCACTAGTGATGAGCGAGTATACTCGATGCTCGGGTTTGCCGGAGCATGCTTGGGTGGTCACCGAGTATTTGTGAGTGCTCGGAGATTTAGTTTTTGTCGACACAGCTGCATGATTTGCGGCTGCTAGACTGCTTGAATACATGTGGGGATTCCCTAGCAACCAGGCAACCCCCACATGTATTCAGGCTGTTCAGCAGTCGCAAATCACGCAGCTGTGTCGACAAAAACTAAATCTCCGAGAACTCACAAATGCTTGGAGCATGCTCGGTCAAACTCGAACAACGAGTATACTCGCCCATCACTAGTGTTCACCATTCTCCTCCAAGCCATTGCATTTTTCCTACATTCTGCCTCTCTACTAGTGTGTATGTGCCACCTCATAGTCTCCAGGTGCCACTGAACCCAGCCCCTTAGCCTTTTTGACAACTGTTCCTGGTATATTTAACCACATCTACCTGTTCAGACTCCTGCCTATCTACCACTTCCAACCAAATTCCAACTGCCCACTGTGATTTTTGTCTGCTGCCTTATACTATGACTTAGTGTCTCGACTCCTTCTGCCGGACAGTTTTGCTGCCTAATGGAGGTTATTCCAGATATAGTAACCTAGCGATTTGCTTTGAGGAAAGTCCATGAGTCTCTGTCAGGGGATAAGGGTGAAGCTCTCACAATTTTGTATACTCTGCTCTCAGATTTAGGCCTAAGAAATCTATTAGTGATACATATTTTGGCCACAATAGAAAGGGCAAAATAGCATGCAAGAAACTTTTCTCTATTACCCAAAACTGAAAGATTCAGGCACAAAAAACTAATTTCTAGGACTTAGCATGAATGGATATTACATAATCATCATATGCAATACCATAATTCTCCAATAGTGGATTCTGTACAATAGATATGCAGCTTTACCCAATTGTTACAGCTGATCACTGGGAATTTCAGTTACTGGAAATAAAGCAAATAAATGATCACTTTTCTCCCAAGGACAGACATAGAAAAAGACTTTTAGAAGATTTGTGAACTGAGCCTATGCTCAAAGGTTAAAGAAGTGCAGCACATATTATATTCCTCAAGTGCACCCGTGTTGAGTAATTTTGCTCACAATTCTAAAGATGCTTAGCCTAAAGTTGTGTTCTATCGTCTTCTAAAAAGTTAAGGCAGCAGAAAGCTTATCACACCCAGGCCATAGCTAGGGTGAACTTGCAGGGTTAATTTTGAAATCCCAAATGGGGCAGGTGGTGGCTCCAACAAACCATTTGGTTCTACAGTAGGGATGTCAAACTCAAACATACAGAGAGCCAAAATGAAAAACTTGGGACAAAGTCACAGGCCAACCATTATACAGTATAATGGGCCCGATATAGTTCTCCATATAGAATAAACGGCCCCACATCATCATTGATACAAAATAATAAGTCCTATAGTCCTCAATACAGAATAATGAGCCCGACATAGTCCCACATACAGTATAATGGTCCCACATAGTCCTCCTTACAGCATAATAAGCCTCAAATAGTCCTACATACAGTATAATGGCCCCACATAGTCCTCCATATAGAATAAGGACCCCACATAGTCCTCCATACAGAATTATGGGCCCCATATAGCGGTGGTTCTGGTGTGGTGTGCCAAATATAATCACCGTGCAGGCCAAGTTTGGCCCATGGGCCAGAGTTTGACATGTATGTTCTGCAGTGAGACAAAATAATTTGGGCAGAGTTCTGAATCTTATTCCCAGGTAATCATAAGCATTGCTAATATTATGATTTGGGCCTAAATCAAGATACTAGTGCCAGAAATCATAAACAGGGAATATATATAATAAATAAAATGTATTTTCACGTATATTTATATCTATTAGAGTTGAGCAAAACAAATTGTGCTTCCCTGGGCCGACATCCAGTCCAGTTCTCTGTGGCAGCCAGACCAGAGCAGTATTGTGCATGGTTACAAACTTTGTTTGTTACCGATATTTGTGTTGGTGTTCTTTTTTTGGGCAAATATCCCAAGATTAGTAGGTTCTAGAGAATTAAAAACAGGTTTAAAACCTGATTTTCCTATATGCAAAATGGTCCAATCGTTTGGCCGTAAATTAATATTTGATTTCATATTCCATTTTTTGGCAAATGCCTTGAGAACATAAGGTAACAGAGTTTAAACCCGGTGCAAAACCTTCCAAAGTGCCTAATTTACCTATGCAGCGCCCCAGAGTCCTGGTCGTTGCAGTACTGCTGCTCCGCCACTAAGGAGAGTGGTGGTACGTCTGGTGGCACAAAAGCAGTTCATCTGAGCAGGTATCACAGACACACAGTACACTTCACACTCCGGCCACCAGGGGTTGTGGTTCTATCTAGTAGGCCACTCCTCACGCTCTGGTAAAACTGGGGGTTGGACAGGAAGTTAGGCAGAAAGAGCCCGGGAGAGTTTGAGAGAGGACCTGTCAGGGATGGGATCCTGACAGCGAGTCTAAAGAGAGAGATTGTGACGGAGCCGCGCCTGCACTATCTTGCGGCGGCATCTTAAGAAAGGACACGAGGCGAAGGATACTGTGGAAAAGTGAGAAGAGTGATCACAGCATTAAGGAGATAGAGCCAGAAGGAGTCGTGCCATGAGACCGAGGCAACATCCTTCTGAGGCGCATAGCCGGTGGCCGGGGCACCGAGAAAGTAAGAGACTTTATGTACAACTTTGAACACGGCAGGACAGTTGATTACAGGTTAGCTGTCTCACCTAAACCGCCTGAGCAGACCAAGGAGGCAATTGTGGGAGAGGGGCGACTCTAGGGTCCCAGAATAGCTCCAGGCCTCCCCGTCATACGGGTGCTTCCTAGCCAGATCATCTGGGGGACAGAGAGGAAGAACATCGGACACAGACACAGCAGTTGTGAGGACTATCCTGTGGTGCTCAGCAGGGAAGGACTACAACATACAGGCGCTAGAAGGTAGGCACTGATTTCCACCTGCAAGGAGAACCCTGGATGTGCCATTGGACCGGCCGGTCTCGGACAGCTCGGTTAGCAGTGCTCTGGATTGAGGATCCTGAAGCCTTCAGTAAAGAGGTAAAGAGACTGCATCCCTGTGTCCTCGTTATTGATTGCGCCTTGCACCACACACCGAACTGTTATTTCTTTATTGGACGCCCCTTAACAGGGTCACGGGCCGGGGTCTAGCCACCGTGACATCGACAGAGCCAGCAGAGAGAGACCCGGTACTGAGTACGCTGTGGCCCTGCGGCAGTGGGGGCGCTCCAACTTGGAGTCACGAACAGGATCTACTTAAGCCCGAGGATCGGGTCATGTGTGCCTTGGAACTGTGATTGAATTGTGTTTAGACTGTGTATTGCCATTACCACAAGGATTACCGCCAAAAATTCGCCATTGCCGCGCCGAGGGGAGGAGCCATACCTTCGTGGGCGGAGCCGGCCGAAAAGAGCGCGGTAAAGAGCCGACTCCGGAAAAAGGAACCCTGACCCCGGAAGGCTAGCAAGGGAGAAGAGCGGCCATGTCGGGTCCCGGAGAAGCGGAGGCGGCGGCCGCAGCCGCAGCCGCGGAGGCACTTCCAGACCCCGCAGTAGCCGCAGCCGCGGGTCCGGTATCACCGCCAGAAGCCGCGGGGCTTGCCGCTCCCATCGGCCAGCCGGACCTTGCTACAGCTACAACAGCCATAATGCCCTTCTCCATGCCGTACCTACCAGGAGCCGCCTGGCTCCAGCGATACTCTGGAGAATCCCATACGTTCACTGACTTTAAAGAAGGGATCTGCAGCCTGCTTGAGTTCTATCCTCTGACAGAGCCTCAGAAGGTCCATATGATAACCGGACAACTCTTTGGAGCAGCTTTGAGAGAAGTGAAGTCCTGGCCCGCCGCGGATAAGAAAACTGCGCAGCAGGTATTTGCAAAGCTAAAAACCACCTTTGACACCCGCACCGCTACGGAAATTAAATTGACGTTCTATGGGTGCAAACAGAGGCCGCAGGATAGCTTACAGGACTATGCCCTTAATCTTCAGGAGGCACTGCGGGCCATCAAGCAGAGTGACCCCAGCAGCATGCAAGATGAAGATAAACTCCTGAAAGAGCGGTTCGTCGAGGGGCTCCTGTGCAATCACCAAAGAGCCCAGCTACACTTCCTAGCCATGCAGAATCCAGACCTGACTTTTGCGCAATTCAAAGACAAAGCCCTCCAAGCGCTACCAGAGCGACAGCCTAGTCGTACTGCCCTCCCCAGGCGTCAGGCCCTCACATACCACCAGGAGGCGGCGCCAGAAGCAGCTGTCTCCGCAGAGGCCGATGCCCAGATTCTGGACGACGACTCCCCCGCAGGACTACGCCTTCAGATGCAGGAGCTGACCAAGAGCGTTGCTGCCCTAGCCCGGACTGTCCAGTCCCTACAGGAGGCTCCCAAGGAAGAGATCCAGCTGGCTTCCAGACCGGAGAATGTCCCCTGGCAGCAACAGAGGAGGGTTCCGTCGACCAGAGGCCGAGACAACGATCGCTTTCATCGGGATGGACGACCCATTTGCCGCCGCTGCCACCAAGTGGGCCACCTTACAAGGTACTGTCATTTAAACGAGCAACCCCTGGGGCCAAGGGCCAACCCCCAGGAGTAGGACGATCGGGCCCGCAGAACTGGAGAGCCAAATACATTGGGGGGGACCAGTTCTCCCCATCGTGGTTGACGGCATCCCCATGAACGCTTTGTTGGACACCGGTTCCCAGGTGACGACTATGCCCTACGTCCTCTATAAGCGTTATTGGGAGGACACTGACATCACCCGCTGCCCTGATGATGATTTCACCATAATAGCTAGTAATGGTCAACCACTGCCACAAGTGGGGTATAAAGAGGTCACCATTAAAGTGGGGCGGGTGGAGTAAGAGGCACAGGGGATGGTCATTGTTGATATCGACCGACGTGAATGTAATCCCATGATGACTATCGGTACTAATGTCATAGAAAATTGTCTTGCAGAAGTTATTGTCTTGTTGCAGCAGGTGGCCGAAACAGCTGGTTACAGTGAACAACGTGCCTTACAGAAAGAAATCAGGGCTCTGATGCAGAGACAGCAGGTGGAGTTGACTGGTGGTGAAATTGGCCGGGTCACAGTGAGTGATTCAAACCCCATTGCGATACCCCCCAGGAGTGAAATGTTAATATGGTGTCGGGCAGCTATAGGCCTTAGAGGTAAAGACTATCAGGCCCTGGTCGAACCTGTGTAATCAGATAATAGGCCTACCCTCCTGACAGCCAGAGGGGTGGTTGACGTCCGCAAGGGGAGGGTGCCAGTCCGTATTCTCAACTGTGGGGAGGAAGAGGTCCACCTAACCAAATACGTCACACTTGCCAAGCTGTTAACTGTTAACAACAACGCGATACAGGCACCTGGGCCCTTGGTTCCGTCCAGTCCGGCGGAAGACAATGGCTCTGCAGGGCAGTCGAAAGATTGGTGTCAGGAATTACACGTGGGCATTGACTCTACCCCATCTCACCGGAAACAGGGGGCCTACAGGGTAGTTCATGAGTATGAGCGGATATTTAGCAAGCATCCCCTAGATTTCGGGCAGGTAAAAGGGATTCAACATCACATCCCCACAGGAGATCACCCGCCCATAAAAGAGAGGTACCGTCCTGTACCCCCAGCTCATTATCAGTGTGCCAAGGACAAGTTGCGAGCGATGAAGGAGGCTGGGGTAGTAAGAGACAGTTGTAGCCCCTGGGCAGCTCCATTGGTTCTCGTTAGGAAGAAAGATGGCACCATGAGGATGTGTGGATTACAGGCAATTAAACCGCATTACACATAAGGATGCATATCCCCTGCCCAGGATAGAGGAGTCCTTGGCTGCCTTAAAGTCCGCTAACTACTTCTCTACCTTAGATCTCACCAGTGGGTACTGGCAGGTTCCCGTGGCAGAGGCGGACAAGGAAAAGACGGCCTTCACGACGCCGATGGGTCTCTGCGAGTTCAACTATATGCCCTTCGGGTTGTGTAATGCCCCGGGGACGTTCCAGAGGATGATGGAGTGCTGTCTGGGACACAAGAACTTTGAAACCGTGCTGCTCTATCTGGACGATGTCATTGTCTTCTCTAAGACCTATGAAGACCACCTGAAGCACCTGGCCGAGGTGTTTGAAGCTCTGTCCAACTTTGGCTTAAAGGTGAAACCGTCCAAATGCCATCTGCTAAAACCCAAAGTGCAGTACCTGGGCCATGTGGTGAGTGCCGAAGGAGTGGCCCCAGACCCCGACAAGGTCACGGTGATCAAAGACTGGCCGAAGCCCGGTAACCTCCACGAAGTCCGGCAGTTCCTCGGGTTAGTAGGCTACTACCGAAGGTTTATCAAAGACTTCACCAAAAAGGCCACACCGCTGCAAGACCTGTTAGTGGGCCAATCCAAGAAGCCCAAGGGTAAGAGTACCCCATTTGAGTGGAACGATGGATTGGAAGAATCATTCACCTGCCTGAAGTCGGCGCTGACTGGAGAGGAGGTACTGGCCTACCCTGAATATGACCAACCGTTTGTGTTGTATACGGATGCCAGCAACGTGGGGTTGGGAGCCGTGTTGTCCCAGGTCCAGAAAGGCAAGGAAAGATTAATCGCTTACGCCAGCAGGAAACTTCGCCCCACTGAAAGGAACCCTGACAACTACAGTTCCTTCAAGCTGGAGTTCCTTGCCGTTGTTTGGGCTGTGACGGAGAGGTTCAAGCACTACCTGGCCTCGGCTAAATTCACCGTCTTCACGGACAATAATCCATTAACGCACTTGGACACAGCGAAACTCGGTGCCCTGGAGCAGCGGTGGATGGCTCGGTTGTCCAACTACGATTTCACCATCAAGTACCGGGCAGGGCATAAGAATGCGAATGCCGATGCATTGTCCCGGATGTCTCACTTGTCAGAAACGGAGGAAGAGCTGGAAGCATTCGAGGAGGTGGAGATGCCCGCTTTCCATTGCCCCAAGGCAACCCAGTGCTCCCATCAGGTAGAGAACAGGCGCAAGAAAAGAGAGGGCGCCCCGTTGAATCCCCTGCCCCATCACGGGTGGGCAGAGAACCAGGATGGTGACTGTTGTGAACTCTATTTTTGGGCTCCCTCTGGTGGTCACAAGCGGTACTGTGTAGTGTTGTCTTTCTGCAGGTTGGCTGCATCAGCTGGTTCGTTATCCTTGGTTGGTTTCCTATTTAACTCACCTGGATACTCAGTTCCTTGCCTGCTAGCAATGTATTCAGTGCTCTTCAGATTCCTTGTGACTACCTTGCTCCCAGTCTCTCCAAGTCAAGCTAAGTTCTTGTTTGTTCATTTTTCTGATTATCAGCGTTCATCATGTTTTTTTGTCCAGCTTGCTAAAATGTGATTTCTGTGCTGCTGGTTGCTCTAGGGGACTGAGTTTCTCCCCCTACACCGTTAGTTGGTGCGGGGGTTCTTGAAATATCAGTGTGGATATTTTTGTAAGGGTTTTTTACTGACCACACAGATCCCTTTACTATTTTCTGCTATCTAGTACTAGTGGGCCTCATTTGCTGAATCTGCTTTCACCCCTGTGTATGTGCCTTCCTCTTACCTAACCGTTATTATCTGTTGGGGGCTTCTATATCTTTGGGGATTATTTCTCTGGAGGCAAGAGAGGTCTTTCTTTCTCTCTAGGGGTAGTTAGTTCCTCAGGCTGGCTCGAGACGTCTAGGAATTTTAGGCACGTTCACCGGCTACCTCTAGTGTGTTTGGATAGGTTCAGATTTGCGGTCAGTCCAGTTTTCCACCTCCCTAGAGCTTGTCCTATTTTTGTTACCTTGCTGGAGTAATTTGTGATCCTCAACCACTAAGGATCATAACAGTATAGCAGGCCCGAAAGTGTTTAATGCATCGCAGAAGTGGGATTAAAAGAAGACCTGAGTACTTTTTTTTTTTTTTTTCTCCCGCTTTTCCTTTGCTGCAGTCTGTTCAGCTTCTTTCATCCCCTTGAACTCTGGGTGGTTTTGAGCTCAGCTGCAGACATGAATATTCAGACTCTGACTTCTAGTGTGGATCATCTTACTGCACGGGTGCAAAGTATTCAGGATTTTGTTATTCATAGCCCTATGTCAGAACCAAAGATACCCATTCTTGAGTTGTTTTCTGGAGATAGATCTAGGTTTCTAAATTTTAAGAATAATTGTAAGTTATTTCTATCTCTGAGACCTCGTTCCTCTGGTGATTCCGCTCAGCAAGTTAAAATTGTTATCTCCTTGTTGCGTGGCGACCCTCAGGATTGGGCTTTCTCTCTGGCGCCAGGAGATCCTGCATTGCTTAATGTAGATGCATTTTTTTGGGCTCTTGGTCTGCTTTATGAGGAGCCTAATCTTGAGAATCAGGCAGAAAAAGCGTTGCTGGCTCTATCTCAAGGTCAGGATGAAGCAGAGGTGTATTGTCAAAAATTTCGAAAATGGTCAGTGCTTACTCAATGGAATGAGTGTGCCCTGGCTGCAAATTTCAGAGAAGGTCTTTCGGAAGCCATTAAGAATGTTATGGTGGGGTTTCCCACCCCTACTAGTCTGAGTGATTCTATGGCTTTAGCCATTCAGGTTGATCGGCGTTTGCGGGAGCGCAAATCTGCTCATCCTTTGGCTGTATTTTCTGAACAGAGACCTGAGTCTATGCAATATGACCGAACTCTGACCAGAATTGAGCGACAAAGTCATAGACGTCAAAATGGGTTGTGCTTTTACTGTGGTGATTCTACTCATGTTATCTCAGCATGCTCTAAACGCTTAAAAAAGATCGCTAAACCTGTCACCATTGGCACTATACATCCTAAATTTATTTTGTCTGTTACTTTGATTTGTTCTTTGTCGTCCTACTCGGTTATGGCTTTTGTGGATTCAGGTGCTGCCCTGAATCTGATGGATTTGTCGTTTGCCAGGCGCTGTGGTTTTGTCCTGGAGCCTTTGGAATTTCCTATTCCTCTGAGGGGAATTGATGCTACGCCATTGGCTGAGAATAAGCCTCAGTATTGGACGCAAGTGACCATGTGCATGACTCCCGTACATCAGGAGGTGATTCGCTTTCTTGTTCTGCATAATTTGCATGATGTTGTCGTTTTGGGTCTGCCATGGCTGCAGGCTCATAATCCAGTTTTAGATTGGAAAGCTATGTCTGTGTCAAGTTGGGGTTGTCAGGGAATTCATGGCGATACTCCATTGGTGTCTATTGCTTCTTCCATTCCTTCTGAGGTCCCTGAGTTTTTGTCTGACTACCAGGATGTATTTGATGAGTCCAGGGCCAGTGCCCTGCCCCCTCATAGGGATTGTGACTGTGCTATAAATTTAATTCCTGGTAGTAAATTCCCTAAGGGATGACTTTTTAATTTGTCTATACCAGAGCATGCCGCGATGCGGAGTTATATAAAGGAGTCTTTGGAGAAGGGACATATTCGCCCATCCTCTTCCCCTCTTGGTGCAGGATTTTTTTTTTGTGGCCAAGAAGGACGGTTCTTTGAGACCTTGTATAGATTATCGTCTTCTGAATAAAATCACAGTCAAATTTCAGTATCCTTTGCCACTATTGTCTGATTTGTTTGCTCGGATTAAGGGTGCCAGTTGGTTCACCAAGATAGATCTCCGTGGTGTGTATAACCTTGTGCGCATTAAGCAGGGAGATTAATGGAAAACAGCATTTAATACGCCCGAAGGCCATTTTGAGTACTTGGTGATGCCTTTTGGACTCTCTAATGCTCCTTCTGTGTTTCAGTCCTTCATGCATGACATTTTCCGAGAATATCTGGATAAATTTATGATTGTTTATCTGGATGACATTTTGTTTTTTTCTGATGATTGGGAGTCCCATGTGAAGCAGGTCAGGATGGTGTTTCAGGTCCTGCGTGCTAATGCTTTGTTTGTGAAGGGCTCAAAATGCCTCTTTGGAGTACAGAAGGTCTCCTTTTTGGGTTTTATTTTTTCTCCTTCTACTGTGGAGATGGACCCAGTCAAGGTCCAGGCTATTCATGACTGGACTCAGCCCACGTCTGTTAAGAGTCTTCAGAAGTTCTTGGGTTTTGCTAATTTTTACCGTCGTTTCATCGCTAATTTTTCTAGCGTGGTTAAACTTTTGACGGATTTGACCAAGAAGGGTTCTGATGTGACTAATTGGTCTCCTGCGGCCGTGGAGGCCTTTCGGGAGCTGAAGCAGCGGTTTTCTTCAGCTCCAGTCTTATGTCAGCCAGATGTCTCTCTCCCCTTCCAGGTCGAGGTTGATGCTTCTGAGATTGGAGCAGGGGCTGTTTTGTCGCAGAGAAGCTCTGATGGCTCTGTGATGAAGCCATGTGCTTTCTTTTCTAGAAAATTTTCGCCTGCCGAGCGAAATTATGATGTTGGTAATCGGGAGTTGTTGGCTATGAAGTGGGCATTTGAGGAGTGGCGACATTGGCTCGAGGGAGCTAAACATCGTGTGGTGGTCCTGACTGATCACAAAAATCTGATTTACCTCGAATCTGCCAAGCGCCTGAATCCTAGACAGGCTCGTTGGTCGTTGTTTTTCTCCCGTTTCAACTTCGTGGTCTCATACCTGCCTGGTTCGAAGAACGTGAAGGCTGATGCACTTTCTAGGAGCTTTGTGCCTGACTCTCCGGGACTTTCTGAGCCAGCTGGTATTCTCAGAGAGGGAGTGATTTTGTCTGCCATTTCTCCAGATTTGCGACGAGTGCTGCAGAAATTTCAGGCGGATAGACCTGACCGTTGTCCACCAGAGAGACTGTATGTCCCGGATAGATGGACCAGCAGAGTTATTTCCGAGGTTCATTCTTCGGTGTTGGTGGGTCATCCTGGGATTTTTGGTACCAGAGATTTGGTGGCTAGGTCCTTCTGGTGGCCTTCCTTGTCGCGGGATGTGCGTTCCTTTGTGCAGTCTTGTGGGATTTGTGCTCGAGCTAAGCCTTGCTGTTCTCGTGCCAGTGGTTTGCTTTTGCCTTTGCCTGTCCCGAAAAGGCCTTGGACGCACATTTCCATGGATTTTAGTTCGGATCTTCCAGTATCTCAGAAAATGTCTGTCATCTGGGTGGTGTGTGATCGTTTTTCCAAGATGGTCCATTTGGTGCCCTTGCCTAAATTGCCTTCCTCCTCCGATTTGGTTCCTCTATTTTTTCAGAATGTGGTTCGCTTGCACGGAATCCCTGAAAATATTGTGTCTGATAGAGGATCCCAGTTTGTGTCCAGGTTTTGGCGAACTTTTTGTGCTAAGATGGGCATTGATTTGTCTTTTTCGTCGGCCTTCCATCCTCAGACTAATGGCCAAACTGAGCGAACTAATCAGACGTTGGAAACTTATTTGAGATGTTTTGTTTCTGCTGATCAGGATGATTGGGTGACTTTTTTGCCATTGGCCGAGTTTGCCCTTAATAATCGGGCTAGTTCTGCTACCTTGGTTTCGCCTTTTTTCTGCAATTCTGGTTTCCATCCTCGTTTTTCCTCGGGTCAGGTTGAGTCTTCTGACTGTCCAGGGGTGGATTCTGTGGTGGATAGGTTGCAGCAGATTTGGAACCATGTGGTGGACAATCTGAAGTTGTCACAGGAGAAGGCTCAGCGCTTTGCCAACCTCCGCCGCGGTGTGGGTCCCCGACTTCGTGTTGGGGATTTGGTGTGGCTGTCTTCTCGGTATGTTCCTATGAAGGTCTCCTCTCCTAAATTCAAGCCTCGCTTCATCGGTCCTTATAAGATCTTGGAAATCCTTAACCCGGTGTCTTTTCGTTTGGATCTCCCAGCATCATTTGCCATCCATAATGTGTTCCATAGGTCTTTGTTGCGGAGGTATGTGGTACCTGTGGTTCCTTCTGTTGAGCCTCCTGCTCCGGTGCTGGTCGAGGGCGAATTGGAGTACATGGTGGAGAAGATTTTGGATTCTCGTATCTCTAGACGGAGACTTCAGTATTTGGTAAAGTGGAAGGGCTATGGTCAGGAGGATAATTCCTGGGTTGTCGCCTCTGATGTTCATGCAGCCGATTTGGTTCGTGCCTTCCACGCGGCTCATCCTGATCGCCCTGGGGGTTTTGATGAGGGTTCGGTTACCCCTACTCAAGGGGGGGGTACTGTTGTGAACTCTATTTTTGGGCTCCCTCTGGTGGTCACAAGCGGTACTGTGTAGTGTTGTCTTTCTGCAGGTTGGCTGCATCAGCTGGTTCGTTATCCTTGGTTGGTTTCCTATTTAATTCACCTGGATACTCAGTTCCTTGCCTGCTATCAATGTATTCAGTGCTCTTCAGATTCCTTGTGACTACCTTGCTCCCAGTCTCTCCAAGTCAAGCTAAGTTCTTGTTTGTTCATTTTTCTGATTATCAGCGTTCATCATGTTTTTTTGTCCAGCTTGCTAAAATGTGATTTCTGTGCTGCTGGTTGCTCTAGGGGACTGAGTTTCTCCCCCCACACCGTTAGTTGGTGCGGGGGTTCTTGAAATATCAGTGTGGATATTTTTGTAAGGGTTTTTTACTGACCGCACAGATCCCTTTACTATTTTCTGCTATCTAGTATTAGTGGGCCTCATTTGCTGAATCTGCTTTCACCCCTGTGTATGTGCCTTCCTCTTACCTAACCGTTATTATCTGTTGGGGGCTTCTATATCTTTGGGGATTATTTCTCTGGAGGCAAGAGAGGTCTTTCTTTCTCTCTAGGGGTAGTTAGTTCCTCAGGCTGGCTCGAGATGTCTAGGAATTTTAGGCACGTTCACCGGCTACCTCTAGTGTGTTTGGATAGGTTCAGATTTGCGGTCAGTCCAGTTTTCCACCTCCCTAGAGCTTGTCCTATTTTTGTTACCTTGCTGGAGTAATTTGTGATCCTCAACCACTAAGGATCATAACAGGTGACCCTGCGGTCCGTCGGGTGAAAGAGCTCCTGACGCAGGCAGGTTTGCATCCTGGCCCGGATGATCCACCAGAGGCATTGCAGTTGTGGAAGGAGAGGGGCAAGCTGTTTATTCACGATGGTAAGCTGTGCCGGAGGAGCATCGATCCACGCACTCATGAATTGGTGTGGCAGATCGTGGTCCCAAGACAAGATGTGCCAATGGTCCTGGGAGCGTACCATGATGGGACGGGACACTTTGGATGGAGGAAGCTAGAGAGACTACTCCGTGGGAGGTTCTATTGGATTGGCATGAAGAGAGCCATCGAGAAGTGGTGTCGAGAGTGTGGCCCCTGCAGTCTGCACAGGAAGGATCGTGATAGCCAACGGGCCCCCTTGCAGCCCATCATCACCAAGCGGCCGCTCGAGTTGGTTGCGCTGGATCACGTGAAGCTGACCCCAAGCCGGTCGGGCTATATCTATGCTCTCACCATCGTGGACCACTACTCGAGATTCCTGGTAGTCGTGCCGGTCAAAGATCTAACGGCTAGGACGGCTGCCAAAACCTTCCAACAGTACTTTTGTAGACCCCATGGATACCCAGAGAAGGTACTGACTGACTAAGGGTCAGCATTTGAAGTGGAAGTGTTTCAGGAATTTTGCAACCTGTACGGGTGTAAGAAGATCAGAACCACGCCCTACCATCCACAAACCAACGGGATGTGTGTGTGAGAAGATGAACCAGGTGGTGATCGACTTACTGAAGACCTTGCCTGTAGAGGAACGGAACTCGTGGCCCTCAAAGTTGCCGGACCTGGTGGATATGTACAATCACATTCCAGTGAATTCCACCAACTGCACTCCAGCATACCTGATGCGAGGGAGGTCTAGCAAGCTACCTGTGGACCTGGACATGGGGGTCCTGACCCCTGAAGATATCTCGCCAGATGCGGATTGGGATACAGAGAGGCAGCAAAAGTACCGCCAAGTGCAGGAGTGTGTGGAAAGGAGTCTCGCTCAAGCCAGACAGAAACAGGAGAGGGATTACAACCAGCATGCTCCTGCAACTCCCTTGTCGCCTGGGGAGAAAGTACTCAAACGGAAGAGGAGACTACACAAGCTTGATGACCAGTGGGAAGTGGACCCGTATACCATCCTGCCATCCGATTTCGACAACACGAAGGTCTGCCTCATCAGCAAGGATGGGGGGGAAACCTCGATGGCGATATCAAGAGATCACCTTAAAGTGTGCCCTGACAAGTTGAGAGAGAGGGAAATGGATCCAGGAACCTCCCCACTTGTAGAAGAGGAGAAGGTGATACACACTGTTCTTGGCGACTTTCCCCAGTCTTGGACTCAGATCAATCAGGCAATCGTGGTACCCGTCCTAACGTTCCGTCAACCGAACCTGCCAGAACTAACTGTGGGGCCAGATCATCCAAGCCTGCAATCTCAGCAGATTCCGCCTGAAGATGCCATGCCAAACGTTGAACCGGCAAGTCCTCCCTCTGCTATCGGCGAATCTGCTGTACCCACTGTTGGTGACAGCAGCCTTGAGGGCCCCAGCATGCCAGTGCTACCCAGACTCACTAGAAGCGTAGCTAGAAAACAGTGCACTACACCAGCGGTAGCAAGCATAGCGGGCCCTGTTAGACCAATAGTAACCCCTGCACTGCGGAGGTCAACACGCAGCACCAAAAATCAGACTCCACTTCGCTACAAAACTTGGAGATATTAATGAAGGCTGCTATTTGGTTGAAAATGTTGGTGTACATATTGTTTGTTACAGGTTTAAAAAAAAAAATGGACAATGGAGTAACGGACGGTGATTTGCTCAGAAACTTTCCAAAGGGGACCCCTTTGTTTACCCGGGGTCCCCGCTGTTCAACCACTAGACTGGGAGTCATAAACTGTGCATGACCCAAAAATTTGCGTAACGTTCAAGTGTCCTCACCTCCCAACAAGGGAAGCACTGTTATTTTCACTTGTTTATTGCATTTCAAAATTTTGTATGTTTGTTGTTAACATGTTTTGTTATTCTTTTCTTCCCAGTCCGGGAGTACTGGATTTAACCGGGGGGGAGTGCAGCGCCCCAGAGTCCTGGTCGTTGCAGTACTGCTGGTCCGCCACTAAGGGGAGTGGTGGTACGTCTGGTGGCACAAAAGGAGTTCATCTGAGCAGGTATCACAGACACACAGTACACTTCACACTCCGGCCACCAGGGGTTGTGGTTCTATCTAGTAGGCCACTCCTCACGCTCTGGTAAAACTGGGGGTTGGACAGGAAGTTAGGCAGAAAGAGCCCGGGAGAGTTTGAGAGAGGACCTGTCAGGGATGGGATCCTGACAGCGAGTCTAAAGAGAGAGATTGTGACGGAGCCGCGCCTGCACTATCTTGCGGCGGCATCTTAAGAAAGGACACGAGGCGAAGGATACTGTGGAAAAGTGAGAAGAGTGATCACAGCATTAAGGAGATAGAGCCAGAAGGAGTCGTGCCGTGAGACCGAGGCAACATCCTTCTGAGGCGCATAGCCGGTGGCCGGGGCACCGAGAAAGTAAGAGACTTTATGTACAACTTTGAACACGGCAGGACAGTTGATTACAGGTTAGCTGTCTCACCTAAACCGCCTGAGCAGACCAAGGAGGCAATTGTGGGAGAGGGGCGACTCTAGGGTCCCAGAATAGCTCCAGGCCTCCCCGTCATATGGGTGCGTCCTAGCCAGATCATCTGGGGGACAGAGAGGAAGAACATCGGACACAGACACAGCAGTTGTGAGGACTATCCTGTGGTGCTCAGCAGGGAAGGACTACAACATACAGGCGCTAGAAGGTAGGCACTGATTTCCACCTGCAAGGAGAACCCTGGATGTGCCATTGGACTGGCCGGTCTCGGACAGCTCGGTTAGCAGTGCTCTGGATTGAGGATCCTGAAGCCTTCAGTAAAGAGGTAAAGAGACTGCATCCCTGTGTCCTCGTTATTGATTGCGCCTTGCACCACACACCGAACTGTTATTTCTTTATTGGACGCCCCTTAGCAGGGTCACGGGCCGGGGTCTAGCCACCGTGACATCGACAGAGCCAGCAGAGAGAGACCCGGTACTGTGTACGGTGTGGCCCTGCGGCAGTGGGGGCGCTCCACCTACATGGTAAACTGTCGGAAAATTGGTCCAGTCTCTTGGCTGCAAAGTAATATTTGATCACTTATGTTTTTTGGCGAATATCTAGAGAATGCTTTTGCATTAATTTTTGAGGGGCTAGTAGGTCTTTTGAGAGCTGAAACCTGTTGTAAACCTTTTCGAAGACCCTGCTTACTTATGTGCTAAATTTGGTACAAATTGGTTTAGTCGCATCAGACATCAAAAATTCATCAGAATGTATACAGCTGGAATTGGGCAGGTTGTTCTTTGCGAAGGACGTATGAATCAAGCCGCATACAAGGTTATCCTGGAAAAATACCTGACGTGTTTCAAGCAAAGCTCTTAGTCATAGGCCAAAGTTTAAAACGCATCAGGCGTTTATGGGCTGCATCCCAGCATGATGTTTTCTTTCTTGACATGAAAATAAAATACTGAAGATTTTATAAAGAGATGCCTGGTGCTGGAACTTTTTTCCTTTTTTGATATTGCTTCTGAGTGGTATCCAGCCACTTGTTCCTGGCACCTGTGTTCATTTGGATTCCCGTGAGGCACCACTAATCCCTTTCCCTGCTCCCTGTATGATGTTGGGCTTTTGTGGCTTACTGTCCTTTGGAGTGTGTCAGTGACTGCCTTCTGGACATCTGTCAAGTCAGCAGTCTTCCCCATGATTGTGGAGCTACTGAAACAGACTATGGGACCTTTTTAAATGATTAGGAAGCCTTTGCGGGTGTTTTTTGTTAATTATTTTAATTTACTGAGATAATGACTTTTGGGTTTTCATTGTAAGCCATAATCATCAACATAAACAAAAATAAACACTTGACATAGATCACTCTGTTTGTAATTACTCTATTTAATATATTGGCCCATTGTTCCACACAAACACTCTTCAAATCCTGAAGGTCCCATGGGCTCCTTCTATGAACTCTGAGCTTTAGTTTCTTCCATAAATGTTGTATTGGATTCAGGTCCGGTGATTGGCTCAGCCATTCTGGCAGCTTTATTTTCTTTCTCTGAAACCAATTGAGAGTTTCCTTTTCTGTGGGATCATTGTCTTACCAAAATGTCCACCTGTTTCATCTTCATCATCCTGGTAAAAGGCAGCATATTTTTATTAAGAATGTCTCGGTTCATTTGCCCATTCATCCTTCCTGTAATTATATGAAGTTTGCTAATGCAGAGTACTAAAAAACAGTCCCACACCGTGATGTTCTCAAGACCAAACTTCACTGTTGCTATGGTTGCTTTGTTTTTTTTAGGGTGATATGCAATGCTGGTTGGCCTCCAAACATAGTGTGTATTATGGCATCCAAAGTACTACAGTACGTCAGATGTCCCCTCCCCCTCTTTGATGCGGGCACCTTTTCCGACACATGACAGCTGACAGCTATTAACATGTTAAATGCCGCTTTCTAACTCCGACAGCAGCATTTAACATGCACACGCCGGAAGCGGGCCACAAACCCTGCCCATCGGCGTCCGTGTCACATGGGTTAGCAGGAGACCCCTGTGGTTGTCATTGCCGGATCGCCATGAGCGCCACCCAGCAATCGGCACTCATAGCAAGTGAGCATTTCTGCCGCAGCCCTGCTCTGTGTAGAACAGTTGGTCGGATGATTACAGCTTCTAGTGCGATGGAGACTACTGAGGCAAGTGTAAAGTAAGAATAAATGTTAAATATACAGTATATATATATATATATATAGATAAAAAAATCACAGCAGCACATGTACATGAATCGGCCATGTGAAAACACAGACAAATATACATTTCTCAAAAATATTTTTTCATAAAAAAATTTTCAAAAATTTTTTTTTCATAAAACTTACAGTTAAATGGAGATTCTTAGCGCATAAATTGGCCAATTCATGTATGCCCATCAACCACTTCAAGGTGATCTCCCCCTGATGGGTCCTACTCTACTGTACATGCCACTCTTGGGCCACCAGCCTACAACTCTGGACAAAACATGTCACTCTGGGCTAAGCCTACAATTTATGGGCAGGTAGAGTTGATTACCGCCACCTGCAAGGTCAATGGGAGGAGTGCAAGATAAGTCTGGATGCTGCCACATCCATACAAACAGAGGGGGGAAAAAAAAAAAAAAAACAATCAGCACTCCCAATGTGAACACGTGCACGCTGCAAATATATATATATATATATATATATATATATATATATATATATATATATATATATATATATATATTTTTTTTTTTTTTTAAAGTTTAAATCACCCCACCATTCAAAATAAAACAATTTAAAAAAAAATAAAAATACACATATTTGGTATTGGCGCGTTCAGAATCGCCCGACCTATCAATGTATATAAAGAATTAATCTGACTGGTAAAAGGTGTAGTGAGAAAAAAATAAAAACGCCAGAATTATGATTTTTTGGTCGTCACAACATTGCATTAAAATGCAATAACGGGCGATCAAAAGATTGTATCTGCACCAAAATGGTGTCAATAAAAGCATCAGCTCGGTGTGCAAAAAATAAGCCCTAACCCGGCCTCAGGTCCTGAAAACTGAAGATGCTACAGGTGTCTGAAAATGATGCTTTTTTTTAACAAACTTTTGATTTTTTTAACCACTTAAATGAAAAAGAACCTGTACATGTTTGGAATCTATCTATGAACTTGTAATGACCTGGAGAATCATAATGGCAGATCAGTTTTAGCATTTGGTAAATATGGTGAAAAAAAAATTAAAAAACAATTGTGGAATTGCACTTTTTTTCAATTTCACGGCACTTGGAATTTTTGTCCCATTTTTCAGTACATTATATTGGAAATTCAATGGTGTTGTTCAAAAGTACAACTCATCCCGCAAAAAAAACAAGCCCTCACATGGCCGTATTGATGGGAAAAAAAGGTATGGCTCTGGAAAGAAGGGGAGTAAAAAACGGAAACACGAAGACGGAAAATGGCCCAGGGGTGAATGGGTTAATGGGTTAATTATGTGAAAATCATACAATGTGATTTTCGGATTTTATTTGCAGATTCTGTCTCTCACAGGTGAAGTGTACCTATGATAAAAATTACAGACCTCTCCATTCTTTGTAGGTGGGAAAACGTGTATCAAATACTTACTTTACCCACTGTGCATGTACCATGTGCCTGTAAAGACTGTAATGATCGACAATATGGTTGTGGGTATCAGACCTAATTTAATATTAATCTGACACGTTCATTTAAGTTGGCATATGTCAAGTTCTTCAATTTCAACACCACACGTATCGTAGTCCACTTGCATCTACCGTAATTCAAAATGTACATTAAAAATATAAAAAAAAATGAAAACTGTTAATGGTAGTCATAGGGAAAAAAAGACAAAAGAAATTGAAAATACGTAGATTGAATAGAAAAAAAAGTTTGATTTTTGTATGTTTATACACGAACATAATGGACGTAGTGTCGACTGGATTTGCTCATTTGTCACTATATGGATAAATGGACAAAGTGGTGCCTAAGTGTCAAGAGGTGACTGTGGCCTTGGGCAAAATTAGTAAAAGGTAGCAGTAAATGTCAAAGGTTAAATCGTCTGGTGAAGAATGGAAAGAACACTTGAGGAAATAGAAAGCAAAGTACTAAATAAGTTCGCTGGTGGAAACAAATTAACTTGTTTATTGGTGGGGGTCCGACCATTGGGGCAGCACCGATCAGCAGGATAGGCTACTTTTATCCTAGTTAGAATGGAGCAGCAATGCGCATCCCGGACCACCACCTCATTCATTCCTCCTGGTGCTGGTGAGTGGTGCCTCATAGAGAATGAAAGGATAGGCTGGATCTGAGCTTTGCGTGTATCCACAGATTTTCATTTTCATTCATTAGCTTCAATTTCAGCACAGCTTCTATCCTGCACTTATTTTCTTTCTTCAAGTGCATTCGTCCTTTTCTATAGCCTGTTTTCTCTGCCCTCCCTGAGACTGTAAGCACTTTCCCCCTCTCTCCACTCTGCCATATAATAAAAAAGTAAAAATTGAAATAAAAAAACCCATAAATTTGCATTTAGGAAGCAAATGAATAATTTAAAAAAAATTGTGTGAAGGTCTACATGGCCTTAAAACTGCATTCTTTATTACACTAACAAATCATTTTACGTCATAATGTTTTTTTTTTCCATTGAGTTTCCTTTTCTTAAAAATAAAACGCTGAATAGAAAGAAATAGGTTTATTCATAGAGGGAGGATTTTGAGAGTAATCAGGCGCTGACCCCACGTTATGTGTAATGGGTGTTTGTCTCACATTGAGCCTTTCTAGAAGTGTCTGAATGCAAAGCGAAGCAAAGGAACTCAGCTGACCCTCTGTAACCCTCACCTCCCAAACACAGCATTATCTCATCACGCTCGCACCCAGTACCTGATGCAGCTTGTCAGCACATCAGATGCGGGAGAAGAAAAGGAGAGATTTATCCAGGATGTGAATTGTCAACTCTCCTAAAATCAGCTGGGTTCTGTGTAAAGAGAGAAAACGAGAGAAGAATCCACCACTAAAACCCCTTTGTAGCAAAAAGTCTTTTCTGTAACCCGATGATGTAAAGTGACCTATTCTCTGTAAGTTATTACTGACGACTACACATTTCACATCCTTGTATGATGCTGGAAACAGAAAAAAAAATATATACAGTATATATAAATTTATATATTTTTTTTTTATATATTTTAAGTTAATATATATATATATATATATATTTAAAATAATATTTATTTATTTATATGTGGCACAGGATAAAATGTGTTATCTTGAAGGGGATGATCGTGTTGGACAATTATTATTACTGCCGACTACACATTTCGCATCCTTGTGTAATGCTGGAAACAGAACTAAATAAATAAATAAATATACTGTATCTATATATACTGCTCAAAAAAATAAAGGAAAGACTAAAATCCCACATCCTAGATATCACTGAATGAAATATTCCAGTTGTAAATCTTTATTCATTATATAGTGGAATGTGTTGAGAACAATAAAACCTAAA
The DNA here is from genome assembly GCF_051348905.1 of Ranitomeya variabilis. Classification (NCBI taxonomy): domain Eukaryota; kingdom Metazoa; phylum Chordata; class Amphibia; order Anura; family Dendrobatidae; genus Ranitomeya; species Ranitomeya variabilis. Next base: position 38,464,633 of record NC_135233.1, on the reverse strand, counting down.
AATGATCAATGTAAATCACAACTATTATCTCACGAAGGTCTGGAGTTGGAACGATGATGCTCAAAATCAAAGTGGAAAATGAAGTTACAGGCTGATCCAACTTCAGTGGAAATGCCTCAAGACAAGGAAATGGTGGTCAGTAGTGTGTGTGGCCTCCACGTGCCTGTATGACCTCCCTACTGTACAAAGCCTGGGCATGCTCCTGATGAGGCGGCGGATGGTCTCCTGAAGGATTTCCTCCCAGACCTGGACTAAAGCATCCGCCAACTCCTGGACAGTCTGTGGTGCAACGTGACGTTGGTGGATGGTGCGAGACATGATGTCCCAGATGTGCTCAATCGGATTCAGCTCTGGGGAATGGGCAGGTCAGTCCATAGCTTCAATGCCTTCATCTTGCAGGAACTGCTGACACACTCCAGCCACATGAGGTCTGGCATTGTCCTGCATTAGGAGGAACCCAGGGCCAACCGCACCAGCATATGGTCTCACAAGGGGTCTGAGGATCTCATCTCGGTACCTAATGGCAGTCAGGCTACCTCTGGCTCTCCAAAAAAATGCCACCCCACACCATTACTGAACTACAGCCAAACCGGTCATGCTGAAGGATGTTGCAGGCAGCAGATCGATCTCCACGGAGTCTCCACACTGTCATGTCTGTCACATGTGCTCAGTGTGAACCTGCTTTCATCTGTGAAGAGCAGAGGGCGCCAGTGGCGAATTTGCCAATCCTGGCTTTCTGTGGCAAATGGCAAGCGTCCTGCACGGTGTTGGGCTGTGAGTACAACCCCCATCTGTGGACATCGGGAGCTCAGACCATCCTCATGGAGTCGATTTCTAACCGTTTGTGCAGACACACACACATTTGTGGCCTGCTGGAGGTCATTTTGCAGGGCTCTGACAGTGCTCCTCCTGTTCCTCCTAGCACAAAGGCTGAGGTAGCGGTCCTGCTGCTGGGTTGTTGCCCTCCTGCGGCCCCCTCCACATCTCCTGGTGTATTGGCCTGTCTCCTGGTAGCACCTCCAGCCTCCGGACACTACGCTGACAGACAGCAAACCACCTCACCACAGCTCACATTGATGTGCCATCCTGGATGAGCTGCACTACCTGAGCCACTTTTGTGGGTTGCAGAGTCCTAGAGTCCGTCTCATGCTACCACGAGTGTGAAAGCACATCCAACAAAAGTGACCAAAACATCAGCCATAAAGCATTGGTACTGAGATGTGGTCTGTGGTCCCCACCTGCAGAACCACTCCTTTATTGAGTGTTGATAATTGCCAATAATTTCCATCTGTTTTCTATTCCATTTGCACAACAGCATGTGAAATTGATTGTCAATCAGTGTTGGTTCCTAAGTGGACAGTTTGATTTCACAGAAGTTTGATTTACTTGGAGGTAGATTCTGTTGTTTAAGTGTTCCCTTTATTTTTTTAAGCAGTATATATATGTATATATATATATATATATATACCATATATATCTATATCCATATATATATATAAATATATATATTTTACGTATATATACTGTATATATATACTGTATATCACATATGATCACAATTCCTCTTAGTATTCTGTGATGAAATCCAGCGGAAAGGCTATGTTCACAAGTTTTTATATTGCTTTTTTATCTCAAAAATGCGTCAAAAACACTTGGAAAATCCTTACTATTCATTTGTATGTAAAATCCACTTTGCTGGTCATATGAGTTTCTTTTTTTTAATGAAGAGGTTTTGAACAATGCCAGGTGGGAAAAAAATCACTCTTTCGAAGCGGATACTGACAGAATCTGCTCCAAATAAAAAAAAAACGGTTCAGGAAAAAAAAAAAAAAAAACTCAGCCAAAAACGCATGAAAAAAAGAGGTTTCCCGAAGCGTTTTCTGCTTGATAAAAATCGTAGTTTTCGAACACTTAAAAAATTCCGTCTGCCCATAGTCATCATTGGGCATATGCACACGTTGAGTATTCGTAGCTGAATTTTCTGCACCAATAACCAGAGTGTTAAAGCAAACACTCTGCGTAAAATACATGCGTTTCTTAAGATTTTGAACCTCCATTTTAGGCTTCATTTGAATGGGTGAAAAACGCAGCAAAAAAACGTTAAAAGAATTGACATGCTGCAGATTTGAAAAAAAACACTTTAACAAATCCACAATGAAAAATAAGCAGCCTGTGCATGAGATTTCAGAAATTCTCATTTCCAGGTACTGTAAAGTGTACTTTTTACCCTTGAAAAAAAAAAGCAGCATGTGAACGAGCCCTAAGTGTCCAATGCTGCTCCACCACAGGAGAAACACAGTATTACACCGTCCTCCCTTAATGAGTTGTCCTTGTAATACATACATTGAGGGTCCTCTGTTTTTCCTATAACTAAGTCCGGTACAAGCTGATATACATATTTAAAGGCTACAGATTATTACCAATTAGGACTTTTCTGAATACAGAACCGCTGACATTCAACTGATCATGTTGGATTCTGCATCTGAAATCCTCAACGATCATCTGTGACCACTGTGACTAAGAGCGGCCACTACAGGCAAAATGTATTATTGCATGACGCCAATCTGGGTGAATGGGTGACTATTTTATACCTGGGACTATAAAACTGGAGATAGTCCCCAATCTGACTAATAAAGTGGGAGTGGAGTTGGAGACAAGAGTGACAGAAGTTTGGATGAGTACAAATATTTTTTTTATTGTGTCTGTCTGGATTTCACAGGTAATCCACCGATAATCTGCAACAACTTTGAGACTTCATTTGAGATCTTTACTTCCCTATAGAAGTCAACGGGGAAAAATCCACAACAAATCATTTCCAAAAATTCTAAATGACAAATTGATGCTCTATCCTTATAGCTCAGTGGTACTGAATTTAATAGGAGCTGAGCTGCAGTACCCAGGATGCCGAACACCATGAGTATCCGGCAGCTGCTGGAGCTCATAACAGCTGATCGGTGGGGGCGCCGAGATTCAAACACCCGCTGATATTATATTCATGGCCTGTTCTGAGGATACGTCATCGATTTCATAGTCCCTGACAGCCCCTTTAAAATAGCCCCCTTATGAATGGTACTGTAACCTGCTCAAATTGACAGGTAAAATAGGCAACATTTCCGCTCCCCATGAGGGGTCTATAGTCCATCTGGCCACGTTAGAAGTAGAAGTAGTCATGCACACTGGGCTATATCACTATAATTGATTCTATTTATACTGTTTATATTTAAAGGGGCTTGGTCATTAAGGTTTGATTTTGGAGGCGCCCGATATGGCTTAGCTCAGACCTCCATCTATCAAATAATAACATGCTAGTAAAACCCTTAACAGGCTGTAATAGGTGGCCACATAGACGTCTCCAGATAGAGTATCAAAAATCATTTATATTACAGCCGATCACCTTGGGCCACTCATCAGAGGTAGAGTTGAACAAACTGATTTGCAGGATCCCGGTCTAGTGGCTAAATCTACAGGCTGTGGTATATGGACCAGAGACCAGAAGTCCTAAACCTACCTGCCGCCATCCCTAAGCTACTATTTTGATTAGCTGGCTTGGCAGGATGTCATCATGTCATGATGTTCTGCGAGATGCATGAATAATGCTGTACTGGGCTGAATCAACAGAGGAGCAGCCTTCACTCATGTACAGTATGATGCCCTGACAACCTCCCACACACAGCATGATGTCTCCACAGCCCCATGAACATAACCATGAACAGCATGATGCCCCCACAATACATTTCTCCACACAGTATAATGCCGCCAAAGGCCTAAAAGGTATGATGCCCCACAGTCCCCCACACACAGTATGATGTCTCCACAGCCCCACATCCAGAGTATGATGCCCTCACAATACATTTCCCCATGCAGTATAATTCCCCCAAAGCACCATAAGATATGATGCCCCACAGTCCCCCACACAGTATGATGGACCATTTGATTCCAGCACACAGTATTATGTCTCCACAGCCCCACATCCAGAGTATGATGACCCCACAATACATTTCCCCACGCCGTATAACACCTCAACAAATATGATGCCCCACAGCCACCCACACATAGTATGATGTATCCCACAGTCCCCCACGGACAGTATGATGTCCCCACGCACAGTATGATGCCCTTAACATGACATTTCACCATACAATATAATGCCCCAACAACCCCTCACACACAGTATAATGTCCCCACAGCCCACCACACACAGTAAGATATCCCCACAACCCCCCACACACAGTATGATGTCCCTACAACCCCTCACACACAGTATGATGTGCTCGTAGCCCCCACACACAATATATCCAACAACCCCCCACACACAGTATGATGTGCTTATAGCCCCCCACAGTATGTACTCATAACCCCCCACGCACAGTATGATGTGCTCATAGCCCCCACACACAGTATAATGTCCCCACAGCCCACCACAGAATATGGTATCCCCACAACCAGTATAATATCCCCATAGTCCCCCACACACAGTATTATGTGCTGATATCTTCCCACACACAGTATAATGTCCCCATGGCCCCTCAAACACACAGTATAATGTGCTGATATCTTCCCACACACAGTATAATATCCCCATGGCCCCACACTCATAGTATAATGTGCCGACAACCTCCCACACACAGTATAATGTCCTCATATCCCCCCCACACACACAGTATAATGTGATAATATCCTCCCACACACAGTATAATGTCCCCATAGCCCCACACTCATAGTATAATGTGCTGATAATCTCCCACACACAGCATAATGTCCCCATAGCCCCCCACACACAGTATAATGTGCTGATATCCTTCCACACACAGTATAATGTCCCCATAGCCCCCCACACACAGTTTAATGTGCTGATAGCCCCCCACACAGTATGATGTCCCCATAGCCCCACACTCATAGTATAATGTGCTGATAATCTCCCACACACAGCATAATGTCCCCATAGCCCCCCCACACAAAGTATAATGTGCTGATAGCCCCCACACACAGTATGATGTCCCCATAGCCCCACACTCATAGTATGATGCCCTTTACAGTACATTCCCCCACACAGTATGATGGCCCCACACCCCTCCACATATACAGTAGTATAACATCCCCACACATGTATCACAACTCTGCTCACTGTTACTGGACTCTGCTGCTGGCCTAGGCAGAATCTGAAAACCTATCAAGACCTTCAGATCATGCGACTTTATCAGGTCACGTGACCTGTATGTCTTGGCAGGACCTTCAGTCTCTGTAGAGGAGGAATGGTGAAGGAAGGACCTGTCGGCTCCACCATTATACTCTGCTGCATCTGTGTACTGAGGATGCAGACGCTGCTGAAAATGGGACACACCCTGACCTCCCGGGACAGGGGGCCAGCTCCACAAATTCAGGACTGTGCCACTAAATCCGGGACAGTTGACTGAAAAAAACATATAAAAGAAAACATTTTCTGCAAATAACACCCATGTATCCTGTTCAGCCACATAGCTACGCTTTTAACTGTCATGTCTCCATGCCGTCACCACTGTGTGATCAGACTCAATGTCGCCACCCAGCATAACAAGGTCCCAATGCACTAATAATCCCCCACATAGAAGAACAGCACATTCCTACTGGGCCAAATAATCAGCATGAAAAGCTAAATAAGAAAAAATAAGAAAAAAACTCCAAGCTGTAAAAACACTGTATTACCCAGAATCCCCTGCTGCTCTCCAGCATGAGCATCACTCCAAATCTGATTGGCTGGGTGACATTGGGGGCGGGTCTTACACCGAGGAACCATTTCATAGACGGTGCCGTACGCTCTCTGTGGAGGTTAATCTGATTGGCTGGGCATTGCTCAGCGCGCGTGTTTTCCTGTTTGCCACCGCTAGAAGTAAAAAGCTTGAAGCTGATTGGTAAGTATATCCATGTGGGTGGACCCTCTCTCGTTACTAGACTTTACGCGGTCTTACAGTGATGTCATCTGATTGGATGATTGTTGCTCTGTGGGCGGGACTTGCTGCTTGCAATGCGAGCGAGAGTTCCAGTGCCGAAATCCTTCCAGCAACAGTTCTCAGAACGGAACTGATTGGCTGAGTGCCGTTCTGTGGGCGTGTCTTCTCGTGATCGGAGCGCCAAAAGTACCTCAGAGGATTTTCTGGAAGGTTCGTCCAGATTCTAATGTGCAGAGAGTAAGTAACGCTCTGTACTACTAGATAAGAGGAGGAAAATGAATATTAATATAAAGTTTAATAGTATATATATACATACATACACACATACATGCAAGGCATTTACTCTCTCTAAAGAATAATGTATACCCGCAGGGTGTGTGTATGTTAAATTTAATCATATATGCATAAAAATATGTGTATATATAATATATGCAATTATGCATACAAGTTATGTACTCTGAGGAATAATGTATACGTTGTGTGGTTGTGCTTTTATATACAGTATTATACAGTATATAATGTGAATAAATACATTATTTCTCAGAGTAAATAACGTGTATGTATAATACAGATACGCATATATTTTATTACATATATACACTCACCGGCCACTTTATTAGGTACACCATGCTAGTAACGGGTTGGACCCCCTTTTGCCTTCAGAACTGCCTCAATTCTTCGTGGCATAGATTCAACAAGGTGCTGGAAGCATTCCTCAGAGATTTTGGTCCATATTGACATGATGGCATCACACAGTTGCCGCAGATTTGTCGGCTGCACATCCCAAAGATGCTCCATACAAGGCAGGATGGATCCATGCTTTCATGTTGTTTACGCCAAATTCTGACCCTACCATCCGAATGTCGCAGCAGAAATCGAGACTCATCAGACCAAGCAACGTTTTTCCAATCTTCTACTGTCCAATTTCGATGAGCTTGTACAAATTGTAGCCTCAGTTTCCTGTTCTTAGCTGAAAGGAGTGGTACCCGGTGTGGTCTTCTGCTGCTGTAGCCCATCTGCCTCAAAGTTCGACGCACTGTGCGTTCAGAGATGCTCTTAGGCCTACCTTGGTTGTAACGGGTGGCGATTTGAGTCACTGTTGCCTTTCTATCAGCTCGAACCAGTCTGCCCATTCTCCTCTGACCTCTGGCATCAACAAGGCATTTCCGCCCACAGAACTGCCGCTCACTGGATTTTTTTTCTTTTTCGGACCATTCTCAGTAAACCCTAGAGATGGTTGTGCGTGAAAATCCCAGTAGATCAGCAGTTTCTGAAATACTCAGACCAGCCCTTCTGGCACCAACAACCATGCCACGTTCAAAGGCACTCAAATCACCTTTCTTCCCCATACTGATGCTCGGTTTGAACTGCAGGAGATTGTCTTGACCATGTCTACATGCCTAAATGCACTGAGTTGCCGCCATGTGATTGGCTGATTAGAAATTAAGTGTTAACAAGAAGTTGGACAGGTGTACCTAATAAAGTGGCCAGTGAGTGTATATATGTATAGTTAAATTTTAACATATGTATACAGTATAATTATATAGAGAGTGAAAAATTGGAACAGCACCAAACCTTTACATCAGTTAATGTGCAAAGCTTTTCCAACCAACAATCCAATGGTTCCTTACAATAGAGAGAAAAAAGAAAAACAGCACAAAAAATCGTAGAAAAAAGTGGACTTTATTTCCCAATGGCGTGTGTTGTGAATTTGGATTCTGGGCTCCCCCGGTGGCCGCTTGTGGAATTGGACTTGTCATCCTCTTTCCTGTTTCACCTGGTTCCATCAGTAGTGGGTGTCGCTATTTAAGCTCATTTCTCTGGTGGTTTCTTGCCGGTCAACAATGTTATCTGATGCCTCTCAGTGCTTGTTCCTGCTTCTAGACAACTACTAGTTAAGTTGGACTTTTGTCCATGTTTTGTTTTGCCTATTTGTTCCAGTTCACAGCTGAAGTTTTGTTACTGTGTCTGGAAAGCTCTCGTTGATCAGGGATTGCTACTCTGGCGTTATGAGTTAATGCCAGAGTTTAAGGTAATCTCTGGATGGTGTTTTGTTAGTGTTTTTCTGCTGACCATGAAAGTATACTATCTGTCTTCTGCTATCTAGTAAGCGGACCTCAAATTTGCTAAGACTATTTTCCTGCTGCGTTTGTAGTTTCATCTGAACTCACCGTCATTATATGTGGGGGGCTACTGTCTTCTTTGGAATATTTCTCTAGAGGTGAGCCAGGTCTTATATTTCCCTCTGCTAGCTATTTAGGTCTTAGGCCAGAGCTGGGCATCTAGCGATAAATAGGAAATGCTACCTGGCTATTTCTAGTTGCGCGGCAGGCTTAGTTCATGGTCAGAATAGTTCCATCTTCCGAGAGCTTGTCCCTCTATAGGCTTGCTATGATCTCTGCCTGCAGAGATCATGACAGTTTGACCGGCCCATAAAGTGTTAAAGACCCAGGTTGAGAAAGGAGAGTTATAAGAAGTCTGCTGGAATTTTTTTTTTTTTCCTCCAGTCTGCCTTGCTGCAGTCTTTTTTCTCTCTCTCCTCCTAATCTCTGTATGCTCTGTGTGCACCTGACAATAATGGATCTCCAGAGTGTAACTGCGGGTTTGAATAATCTCATCACGAAAGTACAAAATTTACAAGATTTTGTGGTACATGCTCCGGTATCTGAGCCGAGAATTCCTTTGCCGGAGTTCTTCACAGGGAATAGAGCTAGCTTCCAGAATTTCCGAAATAATTGTAAGCTTTATTTGTCCCTGAAGTCTCGTTCAGCTGGAGACCCTGCTCAGCAGGTTAGGATTGTGATTTCCTTGCTCAGGGGTGACCCTCAAGATTGGGCCTTCTCATTGCCAGCAGGGGATCCTGCGTTACGCGATGTGGATGCGTTTTTTCTGGCCTTGGGCTTGCTTTATGAGGAACCTCATTTGGAACTTCAGGCAGAAAAAACTTTGATGGCACTATCTCAGGGGCAAGACGAAGCTGAAGTTTTCTGCCAAAAATTCCGTAAATGGTCTGTGCTTACTCAGTGGAATGAGTGCGCTTTGGCGGCAACTTTCAGAGAAGGTCTCTCTGATGCCGTTAAGGATGTTATGGTGGGGTTCCCTTTGCCTGCAGGTCTGAATGAGTCCATGACAATGGCTATTCAGATTGATAGGCGTCTGCGGGAGCGCAAACCGGTGCACCATCTGGCGGTGTCTATGGAAAAGACGCCAGAAAGTATGCAGTGTGATAGAATTCTGTCCAGGAGCGAGCGACAGAATTTTAGACGGAAGAATGGATTGTGTTTCTATTGTGGGGATTCTACTCATGTTATATCAGCATGCTCTAGGCGTACAAAGAAGCTTGATAAGTCTGTTTCCATTGGCACCATTCAGTCTAAGTTTATTTTGTCTGTAACCCTGATTTGCTCTTTGTCATCCATTGCCACGGACGCCTATGTTGACTCTGGCGCCGCTCTGAGTCTTATGGATTGGTCCTTTGCCAATCGTTGTGGTTTTAATTTAGAGCCTTTGGAGACTCTTATTCCTCTGAAGGGGATTGACTCCACCCCATTGGCTAATAATAAACCACAATACTGGACACAAGTAACCATGCTTATCAATCCGGATCACCAGGAGATTATTCGTTTCCTGGTGCTGTATAATTTACATGACGATTTGGTACTGGGATTGCCATGGTTGCAGTCTCACAACCCAGTCTTGGACTGGAGAGCAATGTCTGTGTTGAGCTGGGGATGTAAGGGTATTCATGGGGACGTACCTTTGGTTTCTATTTCGTCGTCCATTCCCTCTGAAGTCCCTGAGTTCCTCTCTGATTATCAAGACGTCTTTGACGAACCCAAGCTTGGGTCGTTACCTCCGCACCGTGAGTGCGATTGTGCCATAGATTTGATACCGGGTTGTAAATATCCAAAGGGTCGTTTGTTTAATTTGTCTGTGCCGGAACATGCTGCTATGCGGGAATATATAAAGGAGTCTTTGGAAAAGGGACATATTCGTCCATCTTCTTCTCCCTTGGGAGCTGGGTTTTTCTTTGTCTCAAAAAAAGACGGCTCTTTGAGACCATGTATTGATTATCGGCTTCTGAATAAGATCACTGTTAAGTATCAATACCCATTGCCATTGCTTACGGATTTGTTTGCTCGTATAGAGGGTGCTAAGTGGTTCTCTAAAATTGATCTTCGTGGGGCGTATAATTTGGTGCGGATCAGGCAGGGGGATGAGTGGAAGACCGCATTTAATACGCCCGAGGGCCACTTTGAGTATTTGGTCATGCCTTTTGGTCTTTCTAATGCCCCTTCAGTTTTTCAGTCTTTTATGCATGATATTTTCCGCGATTTTCTGGATAAATTTATGATAATATATCTGGATGATATTCTGATTTTTTCTGATGACTGGGACTCTCATGTCCAGCAGGTCAGGAGAGTTTTTCAGGTTCTGCGGTCTAATTCTTTATGTGTGAAGGGGTCTAAGTGCGTTTTTGGGGTCCAGAAAATTTCCTTTTTGGGGTATATTTTTTCTCCCTCTTCCATTGAGATGGATCCCGTCAAGGTGCAAGCTATTTGTGACTGGACTCAGCCCTCCTCTCTTAAGGGTCTTCAGAGATTTTTGGGCTTTGCCAACTTTTACCGCCGATTTATTGCTGGTTTTTCGGATGTCGTTAAACCACTGACTGATTTGACCAGGCAAGGCGCTGATGTTGCTAATTGGTCCCCTCATGCTGTAGAGGCCTTTCAGGAGCTTAAGCGCCGTTTTGCCTCTGCCCCTGTGTTGCGTCAGCCTGATGTGAATCTGCCTTTTCAGGTTGAGGTTGACGCTTCGGAGATCGGAGCTGGGGCAGTGTTGTCGCAGAAAGGTTCCGACTGCTCCGTCATTAGGCCTTGTGCCTTCTTTTCTCGCAAATTTTCGCCCGCAGAGCGGAATTATGATGTTGGGAATCGGGAGCTTTTGGCCATGAAGTGGGCGTTTGAGGAGTGGCGCCATTGGCTCGAGGGGGCTAGGCATCAGGTGGTGGTATTGACTGACCACAAAAATTTGATTTATCTTGAGACTGCCAGACGCCTGAATCCTAGACAGGCGCGCTGGTCTTTATTTTTTTCTCGCTTTAATTTTGTGGTGTCATACCTACCGGGTTCTAAGAATGTTAAGGCAGATGCCCTTTCTAGGAGTTTTGACCCGGACTCTCCTGGTAATTCTGAACCCACAGGTATCCTTAGGGAGGGAGTAATTTTGTCGGCTGTTTCTCCTGATCTGCGGCGGTCCTTGCAAGAGTTTCAGGCGGATAGACCGGATCGTTGTCCGCCTGATAGACTGTTTGTTCCGGATGATTGGACCAGCAGAGTCATCTCTGAGGTACATTCTTCTGCATTGGCAGGTCATCCCGGAATTTTTGGTACCAGGGATTTGGTGGCAAGATCCTTCTGGTGGCCTTCTCTGTCACGAGATGTGCGAGTCTTTGTGCAGTCATGTGACGTTTGTGCTCGGGCCAAGTCTTGTAGTTCTCGGGCTAGCGGACTGCTGTTGCCCTTGCCTATTCCTAAGAGGCCTTGGACACACATCTCGATGGATTTTATTTCAGATCTGCCTGTTTCCCAGAAGATGTCTGTCATCTGGGTGGTCTGTGACCGTTTCTCTAAAATGGTCCATTTGGTTCCTCTGCCCAAGTTGCCTTCTTCTTCTGAGTTGGTTCCTCTGTTTTTTCAGAATGTTGTCCGATTGCACGGTATTCCTGAGAATATTGTTTCTGACAGAGGTACCCAATTTGTGTCTAGATTTTGGCGGGCATTCTGTGCTAGGATGGGCATAGATTTGTCTTTTTCATCTGCTTTTCACCCTCAGACTAATGGCCAGACCGAGCGGACTAATCAGACCCTTGAGACATATCTGAGGTGTTTTGTCTCTGCTGACCAGGATGATTGGGTTGCTTTTTTGCCATTGGCAGAGTTCGCCCTCAATAATCGGGCCAGTTCTTCCACCTTGGTGTCCCCGTTTTTCTGTAATTCGGGGTTTCACCCTCGATTTTCCTCCGGTCAGGTGGAATCCTCGGATTGTCCTGGAGTGGATGCGGTGGTGGAGAGATTGCATCACATCTGGGGGCAGGTTATGGACAATTTGAAGTTGTCCCAGGAGAAGACTCAGCGTTTTGCCAACCGTCATCGTCGTGTTGGTTCTCGGCTTTGTGTTGGAGATTTAGTGTGGTTGTCTTCTCGTTTTGTCCCTATGAGGGTCTCTTCTCCTAAGTTTAAACCTCGGTTCATCGGCCCTTATAGAATATTGGAGATTCTTAATCCTGTTTCTTTCCGTTTGGACCTCCCTGCGTCCTTTTCCATTCATAACGTTTTTCATCGGTCGTTATTGCGCAGGTATGAGGTACCTGTTGTACCTTCAGTTGAGCCTCCTGCTCCGGTGTTGGTTGAGGGTGAGTTGGAGTACGTTGTTGAGAAAATTTTGGACTCTCGTGTTTCCAGACGGAAACTCCAGTATCTGGTCAACTGGAAGGGTTACGGCCAGGAGGATAATTCTTGGGTCAATGCATCTGATGTTCATGCTTCTGATCTTGTTCGTGCCTTCCATAGGGCTCATCCTGGTCGCCCTGGTGGATCTGGTGAGGGTTCGGTGCCCCCTCCTTGAGGGGGGGGTACTGTTGTGAATTTGGATTCTGGGCTCCCCCGGTGGCCGCTTGTGGAATTGGACTTGTCATCCTCTTTCCTGTTTCACCTGGTTCCATCAGTAGTGGGTGTCGCTATTTAAGCTCATTTCTCTGGTGGTTTCTTGCCGGTCAACAATGTTATCTGATGCCTCTCAGTGCTTGTTCCTGCTTCTAGACAACTACTAGTTAAGTTGGACTTTTGTCCATGTTTTGTTTTGCCTATTTGTTCCAGTTCACAGCTGAAGTTTTGTTACTGTGTCTGGAAAGCTCTCGTTGATCAGGGATTGCTACTCTGGCGTTATGAGTTAATGCCAGAGTTTAAGGTAATCTCTGGATGGTGTTTTGTTAGTGTTTTTCTGCTGACCATGAAAGTATACTATCTGTCTTCTGCTATCTAGTAAGCGGACCTCAAATTTGCTAAGACTATTTTCCTGCTGCGTTTGTAGTTTCATCTGAACTCACCGTCATTATATGTGGGGGGCTACTGTCTTCTTTGGAATATTTCTCTAGAGGTGAGCCAGGTCTTATATTTCCCTCTGCTAGCTATTTAGGTCTTAGGCCAGAGCTGGGCATCTAGCGATAAATAGGAAATGCTACCTGGCTATTTCTAGTTGCGCGGCAGGCTTAGTTCATGGTCAGAATAGTTCCATCTTCCGAGAGCTTGTCCCTCTATAGGCTTGCTATGATCTCTGCCTGCAGAGATCATGACAGGCGTGGCAACATTTCGGATGTAGTGTCCTTTTTCAAGCCTTGAAAAAAGATACTACATCCGAAACGTCACCACGCCATTGGACAATAAAGTCCACTTTTTTTCTACGATTTTTTGTTCTGTTTTCTTTTTTTAATAAGCCCCTTCGAGACTCCACAAATGTCACCAGCAAACTATTCTAGCAAAATCTTTGCTCCAAAAGCCAAATAGCGCTCCTTCCTTCTCAGCCCCTATATGTGGCCTAACAGTAATGTCTGACAAGCTGTGGTTCAGCACCACATTTGGGAGAAAATGTGCAATAAATTCTGGGATCTAGTTTCGCCTATTAACCCTTGTGTACCTGACAAATTTGCAGCAAATGCAATACAAATACTTGCCCAGGGTTTCTGCTGTTTTCACATGTCAGGGGGCTCTTCAAATGTGACATGGCATCCACAATCTATCCCAGGCAAATAGCCCTCTTTCCTTCCCTAACCCTGCCATGTACCCAATCAGAAGTTTTTGACCACGTATTGGGTATGGTCGTGTTAAGGACAAATTTCTCAACAAATTATGGGGTCTGTTTTCTCCTATTATCCTATTATTGAGAAAATTACAAATTTGGGGCTATGGCTAGTTTCACATTTGCGTTTAAAAAAGCAGCGTTTAAAACGCAAACGCAGGTGGTGAAAAAAACGCATGTAAATGCGTGCAAACGCTGCGTTTTTTAGACGTATGCGTTTTCTCATGCGGTAAAAAAAGCGGCGTTTTGACGCGTTTACATGCGTTTTTTCCTGCCTTTGCTTTTTTGAAACGCATGCTGAGAAGTGTGTGACAGCTGCCAATCATCAAAATCATCTAGAAAACCCACTATAAATAGAAATAGCTAGGGTTGGGGTTAGGGTTAGGGGTAGGGTTAGGGTTAGGGTTAGGATCCCTAGGGTTAGGGTTAGGGTTAGGGTTAGGATCCCTAGGGTTAGGGTTAGGGGTAGGGTTAGGGTTAGGGTTTGGATCCCTTTATCACCTTGATGGTGGGGGGTGGCTTATCAGTGTGTATTCTTGTTTTTTCTATTGAAACGCAACCAAATGCATGTGCTTAAAAACGCATGCGTTTACATAGACAGCAATACGTTTTTTTGCCGCAAAAAAAGCCTCTAGAAATTACTACATGTTGCATTTCTGCAACCAAACGCAAGCATAGAAACGACACATGCGTCGTCAAACGCGGCAAAACGCATACAAAAAAAAGCATGCGTTTTTAATGTTAAATATAGGAAAAAAAACGCATGCGTTTTTTTGCGCTAAAACGCAGCGGCAAAAAACGCAAATGTGAAACCAGCCTTAACAACATTTTTGTGAACAAAATGGAAAAATATTTAGAATTGAGAGTCCTCAGTGGTTGTGTAGATAGGAAAAAAATGTCGCTGTCCATTTGTGCACGTTTCTTCAGAAGTGGTTTTAGTTCCATAAAGATGCGGTACATTCTGGTATCTGGTATTATGTGAACAAAATGAACATTTTCAATATGACAACCTAATGTTATCAAATTCTGTGTAGTACTTGTGGGTTCAAAATGCTCACTATACCCCTGGATAAAACCCTTGAGCGGTGTAGTTTCCAAAATGGGATCACTTGTTGGGGTTTTCACTGTTTAAGCCCATCAAGGGTTCTCCAAACGCGACAAGATGCCCACTGACCATTCCATCAAACTCGTGAGTTCCAAAAAGGCACTTGTTCCCTTTCGAACCATGCCACTCTCCCAAATAGTAGTATTCCCCCACATATTGAGTAACGGTGCACTCAGCAGCAGTTGTACAACAAATTTTGGGGTCCATTTTCCCCCAGAAAAAGGGGGCTAAAAGTAAATTTTTGTGGGCAAAATGTGATTTTTTTTATTTTCACAGCTCTACATTATAAACTTCTGTGAAGTACCTGGGGGTTCAAGATGCTCACCACATATCTAGATACATTCTTTAAGGGGTCTAGTTTCCAAAATGGGGTCACTTGTGGGGGGGTTTCCATTGTTTAGGCACATCAGGGGCTCTCCAATCGCGACATGACATTCGCTGTCGATTCCAGCCATTTTTGTGTTCAAAAAGTCAAACTGTGCTCCTTCCCTTACGAGCCCTGCAATACGCCCAAACAGTAGTGTCCCCCCACATATGAGGTATCTGCATACTCAGGAGAAATTGCACAGCAAATTTTAGGATCTACTTTCTTCTGTTACCCTTGTGAAAATAACAAAATTGGAGCTAAAGTAAATTTTTTGTGAAAAATGTTAAATGTTCATTTTTTCCTTCCACATTGCTTTAGATCCTGTGAAGCACTGGAAGGGTTAATAAACTTCTTGAATTTGGTTTTGAGTACTTTGAGCAGTGCAGTTTTTAGAATGGTGTCAATTTTGGGTATTTTCTATCATACAGGCCCCCCCATAGTCATTCTAAATGTGATGTGGTCCCTAAGCAACTGGTTTTGTAAATTTTCTTTGAAAAATGAGAAATTGCTGATCAAATTTTAACCCTTCTAACTTCTCCCAAAAAAATCTGTTTAAAAATTCAGGCAGATGTAAAATAGACATGTGGGAAATGTAATTTATTAACTATTTTGTGTAACATAACTTTCTTATTTACCGGCAAAAGAATTAAAAGTTTGAAAATTGAGAATTTTTTGCCAAATTTCTGATACTTTCACAAATAAATGCAAATCATGCCAAACAAATTTTACCACTGATGTACAATATGTCACGAAAAAGCAATCTCAGAATCAATGGGATCTGTAGAAGCGTTCCAGAGTTATAACCTCATAAAGGGACAGTGATCAGATTTAAAAGGTTAAAAGGGTTTTTTGGCAAAAACACAGCTAGCAGATCAGGTATGTAAATAAATGGCAAATGCTCAGGTTAGACAGAATTGTGGTAAAAGTAACAATTTTGTGCAACTGCACCATTTCTTTCTTGAGTATACTTTCTTCCACAAATATCCAAAAAAAGCTTGTGTAAGTATTCAGCACCACAAAGTCGGAAGATTTGATCAATATGATTGATGGGAAAGCGTGCAGAAAACCTCTCCCAGGTTTGTGTAATGTGCGTGTGACATTTACAAATTTGACATTTGTTTCCAATTATTCTTTACAGGAGCAAATTTTGCAAGGATCTGAGTCGCCACGTACAACAGTCTGAAGACACGTCTGCGTATGGCAGTTAGAAAAACATCAATTGCTACTGAAGACGGCTAAGGTTTGCTGTGACATTAAGAGAAATGTGATATCCCCAGATGACTACTCTGTTTCTTGTTGGTTACAGTCACAGGGCAACTTTTAGATAAGGCAGAGATCTCAAAACTTTTTTTGCTTCTAAGCTACAGTACTTTTAATTATGACATGTTGTATTGATCCACAATGGTGGATCCTGTGTTATCAGCTGTATATAGAAGTATTATCAGTCTTTGTACAGGAGGAGGAGGTGAGCTGTGACATCAGCTATTGTGAATGGTGGATCCTGTGTTATCTACTGTATATAGAGGTGTTATCAGTCATTGTACAGGAGGGGGAGGTGAGCTGTGACATCACCTATTGTGAATGGTGGATCCTGTGTTATCTGCTGTATATAGAAGTATTATCAGTCTTTGTACAGGAGAAGGAGGTGAGCTGTGACATCACCTACTGTCAATGGTGGATCCTGTGTTATCTACTGTATATAGAGGTGTTATCAGTCATTGTACAGGAGGAGAGGAGGTGAGCTGTGACATCACCTATTGTGAATGGTGGATCCTGTGTTATCTGCTGTATATAGAAGTATTATCAATCTTTGTACAGGAGGAGGAGGTGAGCTGTGACATCACCTACTGTCAATGGTGGATCCTGTCTTATGTCGAGGTGACATGTTTAAAAGTCATCTGTACAGACCAGGAAGTGTGGAAATATTTATGTTTTTTTGATGTATGGAGATGCAGCGAGGGCACACAGGGAAGGTAAGTAGGATGTGTCCTGGAAGCTGGTGGCTGCTGCTGTAACTACTATGCGTGCTATAAGAGAAATGAATATTTACTGCCAGCGCAGTGAATATTCATTTCTCTTTAGCAACGGGCACAGTTACAGTCACAGCCGCCAGCTCCTGCCTCTATGACCCGCTGCTCCACCGCTCCCCCTCCCCCACCGTCTTTCTGGGACAATGACTCTTGTATAAGCTGAAAAAATGTGCAGAAAAACTCGGCTATATATGGTATATATAAAAATTCATTTAACATAAAAACAACCAGTTTTACCCCTTTCCACCATTATGTACCAGTACCTCATATTTTGTGGTGCATTCCCGCGCGATCATCGCCGGTAGCTTGGCTTAAGTGATAGCTAAGACCCGACTGTCACAGCCAAGAGCGGTGACCGCACCACCACTGGCTGTTTAACCCTGTAAATTACGCGATCAATAGCGATTGACAAATTTAGAAGGCTGGGAGAGGAAGACGGCTCACTCTTCTGTCCGATGTTATTGTGGGGGCTAGATGGTTGCCTTGACAGCAGGTGGGTCAAATCACGACCTCCTGATCTGTCAGCTATGGAGACCATCCCAGCAGCATGATCAAAGAGGCTTCTGTCAGTGTAAAACTGACAGGTACAGGAGCGTCTCACAAAATTAGAATATCATCAAAAAGTTAATGTATTTCAGTTCTTCAATGCAAAAAGTGAAACTCATGCATTATATAGAGTCATTACAAACAGAGTGATCTATTTCTAAGTGTTTTATTTCTCTTAATGTTGATGATTATGGCTTACAGCCAATAAAAACCCAAAAGTCATTATCTCAGTAAATTAGAATACTTTATGACACCAGCTTGAAAAATTATTTTAAAATCCAAAATGTTGGCCTCCTGAAATGTATGTTTAGTAAATGCACTCAATACTTGGTTGCGTCAATTACTGCATCAATGCGGCATGGCATGGAGGCGATCAGCCTGTGGCACTGCTGAGGGGTTATGGAAGCCCAGGTTGCTTTAATAGCAGCCTTCAGTTCATCTGCATTGTTGGGTTTGGTGTTTCTCATCTTCCTCCTGACAATGCCTCATAGATTCTCTATGGGGTTAAGGTCAGGCGAGTTTGCTGGACAATGCTTTTTCATCATACCACTGAACAAAAAGTGGAATAAAACGTGATAAAAAAGACAAATGTAAATAAAAATGGTATTGCTGAAAACGTCATCTTGTCCTGCAAGTAGTGTTGAGCGATACCGTCCGATACTTGAAAGTATCGGTATCGGAAAGTATCGGCCGATACCGGCAAAGTATCGGATCCAATCCGATACCGATACCCGATACCAATACAAGTCAATGGGACTCAAGTATCGGACGGTATTCCTGATGGTTCCCAGGGTCTGAAGGAGAGGAAACTCTCCTTCAGGCCCTGGGATCCATATAAATGTGTAAAAGAAAGAATTAAAATAAAAAATATCGCTATACTCACCTCTCCGACGCAGCCTGGACCTCAGCGAGGGAACCGGCAGCGTTGTTTGTTTAAAATTCGCGCTTTTACTTGGTTACGTGAAGTCCCGGCTTGTGATTGGTCAGGGCGGCCATGTTGCCGGGACGCGGACCAATCACAGCAAGCCGTGACGAAATTACGTCACGGCTTGCTGTGATTGGTCCGCGTCCCGGCAACATGGCCGCCATTAACCAATCACAAGCCGTGACGTCACGGGAGGCTGGACACGCGCGCTTTTTAAAATGGGCGCGTGTCCAGCCTCCCGTGACGTCCCGGCTTGTGATTGGTTGCGCCGCGGTCAACCAATCACAAGCCGGGAGGCTGGACACGCGCGCATTTTAAAATTTTAAAATGGGCGCGTGTCCAGCCTCCCGGCTTGTGATTGGTTGATCGCGGCGCAACCAATCACAAGCCGGGACGTCACGGGAGGCTGGACACGCGCCCATTTTAAAATGCGCGCGTGTCCAGCCTCCCGTGACGTCACGGCTTGTGATTGGTTGCGTCTCCCATGTGACTGCGACGCAACCAATCACAAAGCCAGGACGTAATTTTAAAATCCTTAAGGACCTGAAAATACGTCACGGCTTGCTGTGATTGGTTGCGTCTCCCATGTGACTGCGACGCAACCAATCACAACGCCGGAACGTAATTTTAAAATCCTGAAGGACCTGAAATTACGTCACGGCTTGCTGTGATTGGTTGCGTCCCGGTCACATGGGCGGCACGCAACCAATCACAAGCCGGGACTCACGTAAAGGAAAGAAAAGCACGAATTTTAAACAAAGAACGCTGCCGCTTCCCTCGGTAAGGTGCAGGCTGCGTCGGAGAGGTGAGTATAGCAATATTTTTTATTTTAATTCTCTCTTTTACACATTTTTACATTAATGTTGTTTCGATACCGATACCCGATATCACAAAAATATCGGATCTCGGTATCGGAATTCCGATACAGCAAGTATCGGCCGATACCCGATACTTGCAGTATCGGAATGCTCAACACTACCTGCAAGACAACAAGCTGCCAAACAGCTCTATCAGTGAAAAAATGAAAATGCTATAGCTCTCAGAATAAAGAGATGCAAAAACAATTATTTTTTCTATATACCGTATTTGTTTTTATTGCGTAAAAGCAGCAGAACATAAAAAATAATATAAATGTGATATTAAGGATATGTGTAGATGGTCAGTAAAACGCTGCTGGTTAGATGCTGCGTACTTGTGCAGCATCCAGGTATTACAGCATAGTGGATGGGATTTTAAGAAATCCCATGCACACTATGCGTCCAGAGACATCCGCGGCTTACTCACGGAGATGGACATGCAGAGCGTCTTTCCAAACCGCAGCATGTCAATTTCTCTTGTGGAGACACAGGTCTCCGCAAGAGAAGTTTCGCCCATACAATGTATTGGACTCGGTGATTCCTCATGGTTCAGCGAACATATGCGGATCCACCTGCGTTCAATAGACCGCAGCACTTTGGAAGCAGCGAACATGCGCTGCGTCCAAAGCTCTGCCAGTTCCGGATCGTCTGTATATACCCTTAAGCTGCCTTTTCATTTTTCCATACGATGAACTGAATTTAAAAAATTATAAAAAATCTCTGAATTACTGTATTTTGTACATTCTGCCTCCCAATAATCAGAATAGAAAGTGATCAAAAAACATCATGTGTCCAACAATGATAGATGTCAATAAAAACGTCAACTCATCCCGTAAAATACAAGCCCTCAAATGACTCTTTCAGCAGAAATAAAGAAAAATAATAGCTCTTATAATATGGCTATGCAATAACTTCTTTTTGTAAGAAAAGCGGCTTTTAGTGTGTGACAGCAGATAATAAAAAACTCATATAAATCTGGTATCAATGTTATCGCCCCGACCCGAAGATTAAAGTTGTGTAATCACTTATACGGCATGAGGAACAGCATAAAAAATGAACTAAACCAATTCTTGACCTATTTGTTCATTCTGACTTCCAAAGGTCGCAGTAATTTTATTTTGCGCTGAGTTCTTACAGCGGAGTTTCAGTGTAAATTTCTGACATACGAAATCTGAATCACATATTTTGGCTATTTAGATGGAAACCCTGATGTAAGTGCTCAGCGTAGAGCACAGGATAAATGTGAACTGATACAAAATGTTCTGTACCCAAAAATTCCACCAATAAAATCTTCAAGTCAACCCACAAATAGAATGTCCCCACTCTGGTCCATCACCTGTTAACAGAAGTATAGGGGGTGTCCAAGTAGCACAAAGGCTCTGGAAAAGCGATATGGCTCCTCCTTCCCCCAAAAGAAATTCAACGAAATCTGCGCTCCCACATTCCTCTTTCCTTTCTGAGCCCCACAGTGTGCCTAAACCAGAGTTAGTGTCCACATGTTTGACATTAACACAGTGAGGAGAGCCCACTTAATTTATGAGTGGGTGACTCCAAAAGCACAAGTTGAGCACAATGTATGGGCACTTCAATGTACTGAGCACTAAAATGGCATCTTTGCAATTTTCACTCTGCTACTTTCACTGTGTGTTTGTTTCTCAAAAATGCCCATAGAGTCAAAATCATCAGTATACCTGTAGATACATTTCCAGAGGGGGTGTACATTCCAATAAGGGGTCACTTGAGGGGGGTTTTCCACTGTTTACACACATCAGGGGCTCTGCAAATAGAGTCCACAAACTCAAAAGTCTACTAGCACTCCTTTCCTCCTGAGCCCTATCGTGCTGACAAACAGAAATTAGGGTAAAATTAGGGTATCT
Source organism: Ranitomeya variabilis (assembly GCF_051348905.1). Lineage (NCBI taxonomy): Eukaryota > Metazoa > Chordata > Amphibia > Anura > Dendrobatidae > Ranitomeya > Ranitomeya variabilis. Next base: position 38,443,142 of record NC_135233.1, on the reverse strand, counting down.
TTTTACCCATTTTCCCTGGTGAAAATGAAAAGTCTGGGGCTAAAACAGTATTTTAGTGATAGAAATCTAATTAGTTCTTCACCACCTAATGGTATAAAATTCTGAGACACACCTGTGGTGTCAATATCCTCAATGCATCACTAGAAGGATTCACTGAGGGGTGCAGTTTGTTAGATGGAGTCAATTACAGAGGGTTTTGCTGTTCTTTGCGCTGTGCCTGAAAAGTAGCTTCCGACCAACTAATAGGAAATAGGATATTTGTGAACTCAGAAGTTGTGTAGCAAATTGTGTGGTCCATTTTCTCCTTTTACTTTTGTGAAAATGAATAATTTGTGGCGAAAGCAACATCTTTGTGGGAAAAATTTGATTTTCTTTATTTTCACAGCTCAGCTTAATAAAATTCTGTGAAGCACCTGTAGTTTCAAAGTGCTCACCACACTGCTAGATAAATTCCTTGAGAGGTGCAGTTTCCCCAATGGGGTCACTTATGAGGGGTTTCCTGGAGAAACTACACAAGAAATTATATAAAACACCAGCGAAAAAGGGAGCATAGACACTGAAGTTACATAGAAAATGGTAGATATTTTATTAATAACAAATATCAAAAAGGTGACATACAAATAATCAACATGACAGAATATTAAAAAGTTCCACCATGTGGAGAGGAGGAAAGCCAGCCAGTACACTGAAGGTAAGGCACACCAACACAATATGACCTGGGTAAGTATCACGTACAAAGGTTCCCTGGGATAACAGTATTCCTACAATGAGGGATCGTCTCCCAGGTGCCAAAAAAGAGCCCCATGTTTTACCAAAAATCATATGATATAGTATCAAGCCATGTCACAGAGGTAATAGGAACTTACCCATCATAAGTCAGAGTTCTTAGTGTAGCCTTCCCACCACCCCTGACGCGCGTTTCGCGTAATCGCTTTCTCAAAGGGGGAGTTATAAAGGTGTCTCACACTTCCTGCACCATTTATAGGAGGTCCGCACGCCAGTGTGATTGGCGCATGCGCACCCGAATCCCAACACAAAAAAATGCATAGTCCATAGGCGTCATAGTGCGGTGCGCATGGGGGCGAATCAAGTCGCTTCTGGTACCTAATATCCACCCGCGCCGCACCCGTTATAGACGCCATAGGGGTTAAGCAGTGTTGGGTAAATCAGGCCGCGCATGCGCACCACTCGCGCCAAAGATCCTATGATGTGAGAGACCGGAACTAAAAGGGACCCGGTCAGAGCCATATTGCGCTGGCGTAGATCCCGAGTCTCGTCTCCCTGGATACGTGATTCATATCGTCATGGTAAGCACATTGCGCCTGCGCACAACTCACTCATGGTGTTTCATATTTGGGACTAGGAGTGACACTCCTGTATATAATTTATAGTTACTTGATATCTGGGAGAGCTGTTATTTTTGGGTACTGACCATGCTCTCATTCATTGTACTACATGCTTATTGATTATCGTATCTAACAAGAAATTATATAGTCTGTTTTCTCCTGTTATTCTTGTGAAAATGCAAAATTTGGGGGGTAAAGCAACATTTATGTGAGAAAAAGTATTTTTTAAATTTTCGCAACTCAACGTTATAAAATTTTGTGAAGCAAATGTGGGATCAAGGTGCTCACCACACATCAAGATAAATTCCTTGAGAGGTGTAATTTCCAAAATGGGGGTAACTTGTGGGGGGGCTCCATTGTTTAGGAACATCAGGGGCTCTGCAAATGTGTCATGGCGTCCGCTCTCAATTCCAGCCAATAATGTGTTGCAAATGACTAATGGCCCTCGTTCCATGCCGAGCCCTGCTGTGCGCCTAAACAGTAGTTTTCCTCCACATATGGGGTATCGGCGTACTCAGAAGAAAATGGATAATTTTTACTGTTCAATTTTCACTTCTTACATTTGTAAAAATAAAAAAAAATGGGGGCTGAATGAACATTTAGGTAGGAAAAATTAAAATGTTAATTTTTTATTTCCACATTGCTTTAATTCCTGTGAAGTGCCTAAAGTGCCCAGCGGAACAAACATTAAGATTTAAGTTCTTAAAAACTACAGCACAAAAATATACACGTCATGGGCCATTATATTCAGTGTGACTGTGACTTTTTGCTGTCCACTGGCTGGACAGAAAATATAAATGGACAGGTGCTGCAATATTCTATATGGAAGCTCACTGAGCGTTTTGTAATGAGAATCTGCAAGAAAATAAATCATGGCATCCATCACATGCTACATACAAAGTATTCTGAAATAGGAATGATATGATGTCAAACCGACTCTTTATGAGCCCATAGTGCAGTCGTATAGGGACTCTATGCTGCTGCACAGGCTGTGTGAAATAAGCCTGTATTTGTGTTAAGTTTCTGAGAAATTGTTGCTGAAAAATGCTCCAAAAACTGCATGATGTGATCATTCACTTATATGGCCTATGTAACGTCAGTGACTTCATGGAGATCACCGCAGGTAAATGACTTCTGAGCTGGATGAAATGTTCAGCTGTCATAGAGATTACTGTGACAGACGCTTTTTCAGTGTGGTGTCCATAGCAAAAGATCATCTGCAGTCAAAACATTACACGCACCATAGATGGTTGATGCCATGGTCAGAGGTGGAAGTCGAGATGTGAAAAGATTTTAGAATCAACTCAGGACTACTGTGATCCACTTTCAGCCTACCTATACATACTGTATGTCATTAAATTGCATATATTAAAAAACTGTATAATATAATGGTAATATTGGAAATTATCTCTTTAATTATCAACGTGTTCTATTATTAACACAAATTTGGTATTGTAGAGACCAGTGTTCCGATAAAAGACCCTTTCCATCTCAATTTTACTTGTAACAACCCCACAATAAACCTTTGCCACACACCCACTCCAATAAAAACACTGACCACTTGGATAATGTTGCCCACAGCAGCCATTTTATTAAAAAGCATAATAGCTTCAGACAAACATTGACAATGCTTATTCCTGCAACTTAAGTAAAATGGAAAGGCAGTTCTTAATGCTACAAACATCTAGTGATCACTATAACCCATTGTACCATATAATTAACCCCACTGGCTCAAGAGTACCATAAAAACAAATAGTCTAATTACCTTTAACAAACTAAGATACACCACCCTGCCAGGAACCCCAAAATCTCCAGGCCAACCAAGAACTGTTATCACCACATTGAGCAGATCATAACCAAAATCATAAAATGTTAGAGTTGGAAGGGATCTTCATGGTCATTATGTCCAATCCCCTGCTCAATGCAGAATTCACTAAGGCTACGTTCACATTTGCGGTCCTCGCCGCAGCGTCGGGCGCCGCAGCGGCGCCGCATGCGTCATGCGCCCCTATATTTAACATGGGGGCGCATGGACATGCGGCGCACTTGCGTTTTGCGCCGCATGCGTCGCTGCGGCGCCCGCGTCGGTGCGCAGAGGACGCAGCAAGTTGCATTTTTGCTGCGTCCAAATTCAATGAAAAAAACGACGCATGCGGCGCAAAACGCAGCGTTGTGCATGCGTTTTGCTGCGTTTTTATTTGCGTTGTGCGTTGCGGCGCCGACGCTGCGGCGCACAACGCAAATGTGAACGTAGCCTAAACCATCTGAGGCAGATGTCTATCCAGTCTCTTTTTGAAGACTTCCATTGAAGGAGGACTCTGCAACTCTCGTGGCAGCATGTCCCACTCATTGATCACCCTCGCTGTCAAAAAGTGTTTTCTAATAGCTAATCTGTATTTTCTCCTTTTCCATTTCATTCCATTTCTTCTTGTATTTCCATGTGCAAATGACAATAAAGAATGATCCCTCTACACTGTGGCATCGCTTCAGATATTTAGAGATAGCTTTTAAGACTCCTCTTAGCCTTATTTTTTGCAAGCTAAACATTCCTAGATCCTTTAACCATTCATCGTAGCGTAGGACATACATTGCAGTCCACTCACCATCCTGATAGCTCTCCTCTGAACTTGCTCCAGTTTTTCAATGTCTTTTTTAAAATCTGGCGCCCAAAACTGGACACGGTATTCCAGATGAGGCCTGACCAAGGGGGAGTAGAGGGGGATAATTACTTCATGTGATCTATACTCTTTGCTTCTCTTACTACACACTAGAACTGTGTTTGCCCTTTTTGCTGCTGCATCACACTGTTGACTTATGTAGAGTCTGTGATCTATTAATATACCAAAGTCTTTTTCACACGTGCTGTTGCTTTGTTCTGTTCCTCCCATTCTGTATATGTAATTTTCGTTTTTGTTGCCCAGATGTAGAATCTTGCATTTGTGGTGCCCCAGGGTCCTGGTCATCACAGTAGCATTGCTTTCCTCATGGAGAAGGCGATGTTACATTTGGAAGCGATGAAAGATATCTTTTATCAGGTAACCACTAGGGTTGAGTGAAACGGGTCGGCCATTTTCAGAAGTCGCCGACTTTTGGCAAAGTCGGGTTTCATGAAACCCGACCCGACCCCTTTGTGGGGTCGACCATGAGGTCGGCGATCTTCTGAATCTGGTATCGGAATTCCGATACCGAGTTCCGATATGTTTGCGATATCGGGAATCGGTATCCATATTTAAGTGTAAAATAAAGAATCAAAATAAAAAATATTGATATACTCACCCTCTGACGCGCCCTGGTACTAACCGCCAGCTTCCGTTCATAAGAACTCCAATCACAGGCCTTGACGTCATCTAAGGACTTTCAAGCGCTCATTCTTATGAACGGAAGCTGGCGGTTACAACCAGGGCGCGTCCGAGGGTGAGTATATCAATATTTTTTATTTTGATTCTTTATTTTACACATTAATATGGATCCCAGGGCCTGAAGGAGAGTTTCCTCTCCTTCAGACTCTGGGAACCATAGTATCCCATTGCACTGCATTGGGTTTTGTGTTTCGGCCGACCCCGACCCCGACTTTTTTATAGGATCGGCCGATTTCACTCAACCCGACTTTTGAGAAAGTCGGGTTTCGTGAAACCCGACCCGATCCTATAAAAATAAAAGTCGCTCAACCCTAGTAACCACCATACACACAACATGTTCACACCCCAGGCCACAAGGGGGAGCTTTTGATCCTATTTCACTGGTGACTCCCCTATATACATTGTGGTTTGGAGGGAAACAGAGAGCAGATGGACCTAGAGGGTCAGAACATCTGAAGGGGCCATGTAGTCTGAAGTACTACAGCTCCTGGAAAGAGACATACAGAAAGCCGAACATCGTTCAGTGAGCATGCAGGAGAGTGAAGCACAGGAGAGTAACATCAGGGGAGACCAGCTACAAGCAGGCTGCCTCCCTCTGAAGCGCAGATAACCGGTAGCTGGACCACCGAGGTTGTAAGGGACTCTGCGACTTACAGCAGAGACCGGCAGGACAGCTGAACTGCAAGTTACCTGTCTGCCTTAAAACCCAGGAGGCACGGTGACACCTATAGAGCCCGGGGCGTGCTAGAGTCCCTGTGAAAAGGCTCAAGTCACCAGTCATATGGATTATGTCCTATCCTATATGGGGGACAGAAAGAATAACTGTGAGGACCTTATCTGAAGCCATAGGCAGTGAGGGACTACAATACCACAGCGCTAGAGGAAGGCTTTTAACTCCACCTGGTAAAGGGGACTCTGGATTCGCTTCCAAGCTGGCCGGACCCTGCCTGCCCTGTGATCTGGTACCCTGGACTGTGGCTGCCTGAAGTCTTCAGTAAACCAGATAAAAAGACTGCAAACCTGTGTCCTCGTTCTTTACTGCACCATTCACCATCTTCCATCTACACACCGGGAGCCCTGGGGATACACTTCACCTGTGGGAAGTTATACTATCTAGCTGCCATAACATCACCCCAGAGGACCCCTTAAAGCAGTGTCGGTCTCCACTGACCGAATACCACAGGTGGCGTCACGAACATAAACTTTATTCAATTTTCCCCTTTTACATGGGCGACCAGGGCCACGGTCCGGGTCGCCACCGTGACATTCCCATGTGAACATTGGACTCGGTACCGGGTACCACAAGGCCCTGGCAGGGGTGACTCACATTACTCCCTGTTAAATACCATTTTGTTAGGGTACCGTCTCACAGTGGCACTTTGATCGCTACGACGGTACGATCCATGACGTTCCAGCGATATCCATACGATATCGCTGTGTCTGACACGCAGCAGCGATCAGGGACCCTGCTGAGAATCGTACGTCGTAGCAGATCGTTTGGAACTTTATTTCATCGCTGGATCTCCCGCTGTCATCGCTGGATCGTTGTGTGTGACAGTGATCCAGCAATGCGTTCGCTTGTATCCAGGGTAAACATAGGGCTGATGTTTACCCTGGTTACCAGCGTAAAAGTAAAAAAAAACAAACAGTACATACTCACATTCCGGTGTCCTTCAGGTCCCTTGCCGTCTGCTTCCCGCACTGACTGACTGCCGGCCGTAAGGCAGTGGCACAACACAGCGGTGACGTCACCACTGTGCTCTGCTCTTACTTTACGGCCGGCACTCACAGTCAGTGAGGGAAGCAGACGGCAAGGGACCTGAAGGACACCGGAATGTGAGTATGTACTGTTTGTTTTTTTTTACTTTTACGCTGGTAACCAGGGTAAACATCGGGTTACTAAGCGCGGCCCTGCGCTTAGTAACCCGATGTTTACCCTGGTTACCCGGGGCCTTTGGCATCGTTGGTCGCTGGAGAGCTGTCTGTGTGACAGCTCCCCAGCGACCACACAACGACTTTCCAACGATCACGGCCAGGTCGTATCGCTGGTCGTGATCATTGGAAAGTTGCGGAGTGTGACGGTACCCTTAGTCACTGCCCATTGTTCATGCTTATCTAGATCCTTGTGAATTCTTTCTCTGTCTTCTCTAGTATTAGCTATCCCTCCTAAATTTTTGCATTGTCTGCAAATTTGATTAACCATCAGTTCCTTGATCTAGATCTTTTTTAAAAAATGTTGAACAACACTTGGGCTAGGACAGAGCCCTGTGGTACTTCACTCTTCCAATTGGATGTGCAACCAATTATCACCACTCTTTGAGTAAGATCACTGAGCCACTTATCAATCCACCTAACTATAGCTATGTCAGTCCCATTCTTGATAATTTTTTCAGTAAGGACAGTATGAGATACTTTATGAAATGCTATGCTGAAGTCAAGATATACTATATCTACCTCATTTCCTTGATCTACCCAGTCAGTGATTCCACCATAGAAGGAAATTAGATTAGTCTGGCATGACTTGTTTGCTACAAACCCATGCTTAAAATTACTGTATTCTTATCCACGTACCTTCATACATGCTGTTTAATATTTTTTTAAAGATATTTCCTCGCATAGAAGTATAAAGCTCATTGGCCAGTAATTTCCTGGCTCCATCTTCTTTATTTTTTTGAAGATAGGTACTACATTTGCCCTTCTCCAATCTTCTGGGTCTTCTCGTGTTTTCCAGGATTTTTCAAAGATTATGGCTAGTGGTTCTGCAATTTTCTCTGCTAACTCTTTCAGTACCCTAGGATGTAATTCATCTGGACCAGGAGATTTAAATTAATTTAAATTAGCTAAGTGTTCCCTCACCATCTCTCTGTTTATGGATAGTATGGATTATTTTATTCCTTCAATCGCACTGTGAAGATCAATTGACAATACAATTGCTTTCTTAGAGAACATAGATGCAAAATGGGAATTTAAAAGTTGGTCCTTCTCAACATCATTTTTGACCACTTCTCCCTTTTCATCCTGTAAAAATCCTATAGCATCTTTGACTTTTCTTTCGACATACCCCAAAAATCCTTTTTTTGCTTTTGGTTTCCCTGCAAGCCTCACTTCATTACTGGCTTTAGCTCTTTTAACGCTGGCTTTAGCTCTTCTAAATGAGTTCCCCAGACCAATTAACCATCAATTTCAAGGTCCCCTCCAAAAGAATCTATCATATTACATCTCTCTGGAAAGAAACTGAAAAATTAGGAAAGGCAGGAGGCACTTGGCTTGCTGGGAATGGTAGACCACTCCAAGAACATCCTGTTTTATAGACCCCCAGGCAGTTTAACCCTACTTCTTCACCCCTTTTCTGCAACCCATCATTTGAGCCTCCACCCACTGCCTGGGCCAGAGGTCAGTCCCTTTCTGACTAACTGGGGATTTATATAGGCTGATATCCACTGACAGACTATAGGTTATTATTAGGCTCTCTTCCCATCTACGCTGTGGTTTGCAATTATAAAGGAAGCCATAATGATCCACCATACGATATATTTTGAATATTGTCGGACTAATTATGAGTCAAAAGTGGAGATGAGCGAATCGCCAAAATTACAACTGCCGCTATTTGACACATTGCGTAAGATTGCATCAGCCATAGAAGACTCACATGACCTCAGGCGCAGCTGTACTGGCTTCGCAACAATGTCCTGCAGCTATCACATGGTATAGTGTAACTAATCAGGAGGAACAATAATAATAATAGGCTGTATAAAAGCCCAGGTAGAGAATGCAGCAACCATTATAGGATGATCCTGCATAGTGAGAGGACGTTAAAGCTCTCAAAGAAAAGACCATAAGATCTTTCTAAGAGACCATAAGGTCTCTCAAAGAGATAAGATTATACAGGAGTAAACAGACGGCTGTTTAACACAGCCAATGATCGCATCGCAGTTCACAGACTGGCTGGCCCCTCAGCTGACCTGCGTGTGACAGCGTTATGTATTTCTATGCAACTGTCACGCTCAGGTCGGGAGAGCCGCCAGCCAGTCCATGCACTGCTATGCGATTGTCATCTGTGTTACACATCTGTCTGACTGCACCCTTAATGTTTGGCTCACCTAGTGAGGTGGATTCACAAAGCCATAGTTCAGTGTGGACAAATGGACACAGAGCATCAGCAAAACAGGTGGAAAGGCACGAGGAACAGTAGGACCTGGCAATTGGTTGTGCTGGATGGCAGACAACCAGGAGAACCAGGACACTCTGAAAACCACAGAAACAGGATGACAGATAGAGGAAGTAGCACATGGATATAGGTTGCAGAGTTTTTTAGTGTGAACAGTCTCTACTAGCAGTAGGTGATGTTCAGAGAAAACGATGAGTTGACTCGCAGAGAGCTAGCAGACCATTAACAAGCAGGTCTGAGAGTTTGTAAAAATCATACTCCCCCATACACAAGTGGTTTACAATGGAAGTAGTGGTTTTTCTCTCCTGAAAAAAAAGGATCAGGTGTAGAAGTTACTTGACATCATCTGTTGGGGAAGAGTCTGGAGGCCCCTCTACACGTCAGAAGGTCTGCTGGTTCCGATGTCATCTGCTGGTTTGTCTGACTTCCGTCTAATTTGTTAACCTTTATTAAAATAATAAGTGGGTGCCCCAGAAGTTGTTCCCCCACAGTCTTAAAATATGGCATTTTCTAGCGATCCAGTCTTAAAAGGTGTGCAACCCCTTAAAAATCAGTACGTGATTATAAATGTGTAACAAATCACTAAGCTCATGTTCACACAATGAGGAAAATCTCACAGACGGAATCTGCATGTGTTACATGCGGATTACATTGCGGATTTGGCTGCGGATTTCACCCTTCTCTATCAAGATGCATTTAATAGGGTGAAATCCTCAATGAAAATCCACGCAAGGATGAGAATGCTGTTTTCATTTACCTGCAATTTCGAAAGCCCCATTTACTTTTACTCTATTGTACATTGCTGTGAATGTTCACATGTGAACTAAGCCTTAATCTAAAATGAAAAAAAGCAAAAATAAGAGGCCCGAGCGGTATTTACATATTGGATCCTGTACTGTAGCTCTCCACCAGGGTGGCCAAGATATATGTCTGGCTCATATTGTGCCTTTTCTATGGTAGAGAGCTCTCTACTGTTACAAAACAATAACTGCAATTGAATTGTTCTGCCGGGGCCGGTGGGATTATTTACTTAGATGAAGCAGGAAACACATCAGAATGACATTACCCACTTGCCCTTTTGGATGGGAGGTTAGAGACTAAAAGAAGCGGCTTCCTGTGTGAGAAATGAAATAGTATTTGTGTGACAGCTCCGGGTCTGACCGCTGGTTGTCCATTGTCTTGCGTTGTTTTTCTGCAGATTTGTCTGCACCTTTGTTGCTGCTCACCTATTCTGTGCAAGCAATTATGTTAATGGATAAAGGTGATATTATAATAAAATAGATAATTTCTTGCCTTTATGTGTTCCCAAGTTTGCCAAAATTCTTGATTTTTGCCCCAGTTCTGTTCTCAATTTTCAGGAAAAGAAATGGATTAATTAACCCACGGAGAAGACTACATTCACTTTTCCCAGTTAGGCTGAAAAAAATTTTTTTGTGTGTGTTAATAGGATTTACCAAAATTCAGCTCGTGCACATCAAAAAGCTAAAACTTCATGCGTGGTGCCTCCCTTGTAGGGTTCGTCCGGCGAAAATAAAACTTTCCCCACAGACTGGATATGTAAAAACATAACAATATCAGTCATACTCACCTGACAGCATCCAGCGTGGTCTGCGCAGAGACAGGAAGCAGTTATGTCACCAATCGCTGCTGAATGGGATTGGCTGCAGCAGTCATGCGATTGACCGCTGCAGCCAGTCACAGCTCGAAGAATAGGACATCCTTGCTTCCTGTCTCTGCACAGACAACTGATCCACCTGCGCTTGATCCTGGTGGGTAACCGTAGGTGAGTGTGTCTAAATAAGGTATTTTTTACATATCCAGACCCCTGGTCAAAGTCATATTATACCCAGAAAACCCCTTTAAGAAATGAATCAGAAACATTGAAATTAACGTGTTTGTCTGGTTCCATTTGTCCTTTTAGGCTATGCGCACACGTTCAGGATTTCTTGCAGAAATTTCCTGACAAAAAACGGACATTTCTGCCAGAAATCCGCATGTGTTTTTTTCTCGTTTTTTACGTGTCTTTTTCTCGTTTTTTACGTGTTTTTTTCGCGTTTTTTCCCAATGCATTTAATAGCGGGAAAACCGTGAAAAATCCGCAAAATTAATGAACGTGCTGCTTTTTTTTACCGCGATGCGTTTTTTTTTCGCGGAAAAAAACGCATCATGTGCACAAAAATTGCAGAATGCATTCTAAATGATAGGATGCATATGTATGCGTTTTTTATGCATTTTTATCACGAAAAAACGCGAAAAAAACGCGAAAAATCCTGAACGTGTGCACATAACCTTAATTTCCAGTAATCTCTAGGGAGAGAATGTAATTTTAGTCCATTTTTTCAGCAGTGGTAGGAGCCACCTAACTCATAACTCATTTACAGGTCGTACAAGTTAAACAGGTTTGTTGTGGGACAAACACTTAAAAATTATCCCTGAAATCGATCCTCTAGGAAGCATCTTTTTTATCGTACAGTTTTTGCTGTGAACGTGTTGGTACAATTCTCAATCACCTTATTATTAAAAATTATGGACACCCTTAGGGGAATTTTTTTGTATTTTGGGGCTAAAAGGCCTTTTTGATAATTGTGTTTCATTAAAAACTTTGCACTGTTTGCCTTCTGTGGCCTCTTCAGATGAACTGTCTATTGGTTGCTTTAGAATGAGTTATCGAAGAGTCGGTCAGCGAGTTTGTTCTGACAGTGAGTTTGCGATTTTTGATCTGTCTTTTTTCTAGGCTCCTCTTGGCTGAATTATGAACACGAACCACATGAAAGTTGAGTTGAACTTTGTGGTCATAAACCAGCTAACAGGAGTTCAGAAAAAGACAACTACAAATTCATTGTCAAAATGAGCTCACTGACAAATTCTCAGTTCTCTCGCAACCCGCATCTCGCAAGGAAACAAAGAACCTGTAGAATCCAAATGGTGTCAAATTGTTGATAAAGATGATTTTTAGCAAAAAATACATAAAAAATGTCCACAAAGGTGGCCATATCTTTTTATTTAAAGATTGGGCCTACTAGATTTTTTTTTGGCATATGCTGTTTTGTTCACTGAAGTTATAACATTAAATGCTTCATTGGTTAACATCGGATGTCTAGAACTAACATTGCCACCCAACGGACAGAGAATTCTTTATAATATAGAGGAAGTGATATAAAAGAAAACAGCCCGGACAATGCAAACTACCCCACTTCTCTGTTCTCATGGATACTTTATTCTCAATGGAACCTGACAACTGAGCAACATACCGGGAGTACATTGTTATCACATATAGCTGGATACATCATAGATAGGAAACACATAGATCGATAACACAAAAATAGTTTTTATAGCTTCTCCAATTAAATAGATAGATGATTGATAGATAGATAGATAATAGATATATAGATGATAGATAATACATAGATAGATATATAGATAGATAGACAGACAGATAGACAGATGATAGATAATAGATGATAGATAGATAGATAGATAGATAGATAGATAGATAGATAGATAGATAGATAGATGATAGATAGATAATAGATATATAGATAATAGATAATAGATAGATGATAGATAGATAGATAATAGATAGATAGATAGATAGATAATAGATAGATAGATAGATAGATAGGTAACTTTTCTAACTTTACTAGTAAGAACAGGTAATATTGATCTATAGATTTAGGGATTGGACTGTAGCAAAAGAAATATAGTAGAAACTAGTTTGTTTCTGGAGTTTGTTCTTTTTTACTTCAGAGTTTTTCTATTGACTTTAACTATATGACCAATGTGAATATTTAATCTCAATGATCGGAGGATTAAGAAAAGCTCTGGAGACTGGACTTTCTACAATATCCTGATACAGGCGCCGTCCGCCCTGCACTGTTCATTAGTCCGTTTTATAACTTTTTGGTGTTTTTTCCTTCAGAACCTCGTCTCCTACCAGTGTCAGATTAGTATTTGGGTAAGTATCAGAAAGTCCAAGTTTCCTTTGTCACAACTCATTGGTTCAATGTTCTCAACCGTATGTAATGATGTCAGACAGTGATTTAATGAAAATAGTAATACCGGTCAACAGGCTGTGGTTAATTTGTAGGGTGAAACGAAGCTCTTCACTGTGTGCCATGATGTTTATTAAAGTCATACGTTTCCGTACAGTTAGGGGTTAATGGATCAGGTGACTGTTTCATTATATTTACTAGGAAACATTAACCCTTTCACTCATGACGCCGGCCAAGAGTCTGCAGTCTTTGCTGTGTTATATATGTAAAGTGGATGTAGGACATTGACAGCTCTACGCTGCCATCATGAAATAATGTAACATACATACATATACGCCAAATAAATGCATTTCCCAGACACGTAATATCATTTTCCGTTGATCCTTTCTCAATCTCATACTGACACTCTGAATACATAAAGGTATAAATAAAATAAAAGTTAAAAGCTCGAACCACGGAAAGTTCTACAAGAACAGGACCTCAAGTTGATCATTTTAATGCTATCCGTAAATAATGGGTGAAAATGACTCGATCTGTACAGAAAAAAAGGGTGATTAAAGCATTTTACCGAATACATCAACCCTACACACTCATCTCATTGGTCTATAAAGTAATGGAAGAACAAGCAACAAAACTTTACCAATCACAAGTCACATCCTGCAAAAAAGTTTTTCAAAAACTCCTATTTGGACATCTTGCATCAAGATTCAATATTTAGGTTTTTTTTTTTTCTTTTGCACCAGTTCGGAAGATAAAGAAAAAAAATATCCCAGTTGTTAAATTCTGATCAATTCATGCTTTCTCGGAAAAAAATCCTTCTTCTCTACCGATCCCCCCCCCAATAAAAAAAAGCTGCAGCCGCGTATCCAAGTGTTGACACATCTGACGTGAAACACAGACTTGTGATTACCGTGTAACCTCTTTCACTCAAAACTCCCAGACGGCGGCATCAGCGATACGAGAGAAGACACTTGTCATATTCTACATATCAGCAGCATTCTATACCATTTTTTCCTCCAGAATTCTTCCAGTAACTCAATATATCAGATATTACACAGTAATTGCTAGATCAGGAGCAATGACTGTCTGCTGGGTCCTGTGAAGCAGAATGAGAGATGTCAATTGTGGTTAAGCAACGAGCGGCTGGAGAGATGACAGCGTCGCCTTGTTATATACACAGCTCTGCCTTACTTCTCCCCTTCTATCATCAGTGTCATAGAGAAAAAAACAAAACCACCGGTACACCTTCCATCCAATAAACCATCCTAACTGCTGCCAAGATAAGGGCGACGGATGAGATAATCTAGTATATAACATCTGCCACGGACGAACACACCTTTTCTATAGATAATATACCGTGATCCATTTTTCTAAGATTTAGAATGCTGATATTACGAATTACGCGCAAATCATTGTGTGACCATAATAACATACAGATCGTCCAATGGACACCACGTCTACGTTGGTAGAACAGAATTTCTAGGTCTAGATTTTTTTGGCAACGTGACCAAAAAATGTGTAAGTTAGACTCCTGATGAAGTTCTTAGAATGAAAAAAAATTTAAAGAAAGAAACGGCGGAATCCTGATTTATTAAAAAAAAATAACAACGATCCTTTCTGTCGACAACAAGGCTTGGCTCGGACTCATCCTCCTCTTCTGTCTCCATCTGTATTCCCCCTTTTTTTTTTTTTCCTCCTTCTCCAAGTTGACTGTCCCACCTTGCTTCTGAAGTTGTCTCCTGATTGGTGTGCGCCCCCTCCCTTACGTCACTCAGAATGTGACGTTCAGTCTTCCTGTTTCCTCCAGCTGTGTCTTAAAGTAAATCTTGTTGTAGCGCGGAGCCTCAGCTGAGCTGCGCCTGCAGAACTAATACAATTACAGCCAGCCAAAGGAGAGAGAGCAGCACAAAAGATCTGTCCTCGCTCTCTGCGCTCGCTTCTCTACAATCTGCCTCCTGTTTGTTCTCTGTCAGATTCGCACACACGCGCGCACACACACACACACACACACACACTCACTCACACACATACGCACTCATACACTCTGTCCTTTAGTCATTCAGACACACACAAACATTCTCCCTCCCTTGTCAAATTGTACTATTCATCAGCAGATAGCCCGGGCTCCTTTGCTTTTCACCAGCACACCGGATCAGTTTTCCTCGCTTTCACTGAGTAAGTATATAACCCTTCTGCCACTGGCTTATCCCAAAAATAACTTCTGACCACTAGATGCTTAAGGATTTTACTATCTGAATAATTTCACGGAATGGGAACTTTACAGAAATGTCCTGGTGATTGGAGTAAGTGAAATTCATGCCTTTTTTTTCTTTTTCCCTTCTAGCATTGTGTTTAGACTTGTTTTACACTTTCTAGGCAATGTTCGATTTACGGTATAGATTCCAAGTTCCGGTGTCGTAGACCCTCATCTTCTTAACTTATAGACTTGTATTTCAATTCTTTGGTCTACTCTTTTTTTTAATCGTTTGCTTCTTATTTGCATTGATACTTCCCTTTTTTTTTTGCTTTCTTGCATGTCAAGTTTTCCAAGCAAAAGTTAAAGCTGACGGAGATCACGTTGGACATTTTTCACTCGTAGGGTCATTTGTAGAGTCGTCCACTTTTAAAAATAAGCTAAAAAAAAAAAAACTCCAGAAGGGATAGAGTAAACATTTTGTTTGTGAGATGAAGAGTAGTTCAAATTTTAAAAAAAGCAAAATAATCAAGTTTTTAAGTCTTCGCTTTCTAGTCCACTTTATTATTTGTGTATTAGCGAGTGCTACTGATGATGATCGCCATCACCGGGAACATGGTGGCCTCCGTTACGATGCACATTACTTAGGGTTAGGGTTAGGGAACTTCTTAGAATTTCTTAGAAATGAAGAAAAAAGCTTAGGGTTTGTCTTAAGAATGAAGTGCATGTGTATAGCATTGTCTAGGGATGCTGTGGCAGAATAGCATATGGTTGAGGCTGCAATGGTCCTCACTGCTGCGAGTAAGGACGCTCTACACTCCCAGGCTGCACATGCTGCTGCTTCAGAAGGGAACTGCTCAGTGCTGAAGCTCCAGTCATTACTACTGTTTTCCTTTTGGAAGTTTATCCTGCATGCACGTTGCTTTTCCCAGATCACTTATCATCCCCCCTTTGTGTCTGTGTGCCCCCTCTGTTCTTGTATTTCATTATTCCCTACTTATATGATTTTATGACACTCTTTAAAAAAAAAGTTGTTTTCATAGTCAGGATAAGATCAGCCGATGATTAATTTGCTTTAAAAGTTTTTGTTGAATTTTTTTTCTTTTAACCCCCTAACCCTCCTCCTCCTCCTCTTCTTCTTCTTCCTCCTCCTCTCCCTCTCCTCCAGTCTGGAAAGCTATTGTAAAACCATAACAAAATGCGCATGGGCAACACAAGACAGGTGCGCTGTGTCAAGAGAGACAGGTGCAAGTTTTCGTTTAGTAGAATCTTTACCAGGCAACTATTATTGTTGAGTGGTTTATGAATTTATGGTCGCGAGATAAGGACGACTAAGGACTTCAGGGACTTTCAAATTAGACCTGGTGAGATGTTTTGTGTATCAGTCTTTATTTGCATACTAAGCACCGGGGGCTGCATTATTAATCGTCAGGCTGATAGGAAGAAAATGATATTTTCCATCAGTTGCACGTTTCCGAAGCGAAACCATATGTTCTATGTTGGGAGCTGCAAAGTTAGTTTGTCGTAGAAGTTTACCATTTTATTCATTTTGCTTGTTCGTTATGTATAATCAGAACCAGTTGATTGAATATTTATTGGATTTTTTATACTTACTCTTTCTCGTTTCTATTGTGTTGTAGATTATTATTACTGCACTGTTTGTATTGTTTATTTGTCACAAATTACTAAACTTCTTTGTCGGAGTTTTTCTTAGATGATTAATATACTGTATCATACTTCTATGATTTTATTTTTAGTCTTAGTAATATGATTTTCCTGGTGTTTTTTGACGAATTGATATACGGTACCTACTTTCTATATACGTAAATATCACCCTGCGTAGATTCTGTAGGCGGAGAGGTCTACAAGCCCCCAACTGCATAGAAACTAAGGCGTAGGTTTCGGCTGTTTTCTAAGTTTACCTTGAAACCTTCGCTATGTTTGATCCTTAGAAATAGAAGCCGCTTATCTGTGTCAGTTCCACCTTTTAGTTCTGTGTCCTTTTGTACATTTAATACTTCTGCTTTTTATTAATCATCCATGGAGGAACTTTAGATATAAAGGTGTAAAATATCATGAAACAGAATAGGCATGCACTTCATTTTATGGCAGCTCTATATTCCACCTGACACTAGATGTTAGAAGTTTCAGGGAAGTAACCTTCTGCCCTGGGTGACCTAAATAAGTTGCATTTTTCCTTCTTCTGCCCACACGTAGAAGCGCCCGCACATATGGGAATATCCAACCTATTATAGGATCCAGCAGCTATTCTGGCCTTACTAACTTTGCCAAACTTTGTTTTACCACTCAGGTTTAATAAAAAAAAGTTACACTCTCCTATTCTCTAGGTATTTGACGATGGTTTAGCACTCAAAGAATAAACTCTAAGCCAAAAGTATGAAATAATCATTTCCCACTCCCATTGACTTTCTCCATAGCCGACGTATCCTTTACTTTAGCACAAAAATTCGGCTCATTTTAGTGATTATCGGCAGCGTGAATAAAAATGTTATTTTTTTTTATTGACCACGATTACTTGATATATAAAAATATTGTAACAGTTTGAAAAGTTTACATGTAAAACATAACTTTCCTCAATTAACTTCCACCTTCCACTTTATGTGATGAAAAATGTTCAATAATCTGGAAAAAAATATGTAAACACATCTGCTTATACCGTATATAGAAATATATATACAGTATATATATGAGTATATTATATGTATGTATGTATAGAAATATACATATATATATATATATATATATATATATATAAAGAGAAAGGGATAAATATATATATATCTATTGATATATGTGTACACCTATATATTTATAATTACATATATGTATATCTACACATAGAGAGACAGATATGTATATATATATATATATATATATATATATATATATATATATATATATATATATATATATATATGTTATCTGTTTGTGCTATCCAGTATGCATTTATGGAAATCTGGCGTGTACTAAAATATAATATTTAAATTACTTGTCGCATCCGGTTTATAGCTATTTGACCTTTTTGGAGGCGAGTGCACCACAGTAGGTGCAAGAATAAATTATTTTAACCCCTGTAATTATTTTAACCCCCTACATTTGCAAAAAATCCATTTTCATTCCACGGCTTGTGTTATGGTAACATTTGCATAGAATAACAACATTCGCAAAACACCTTTTCAGCAACTTTAGAAATGCCGCCATCAAGACTGTCCAAGTTAATGTTTTTTAACATTTTTTTTCTAAACTATTGTTATTATTTTCTTAATCCTTTACCGTTACCCCAGGGTTTAAAACTTATGAATTAGACATCCCCTATCGTAATGTCGCACTACCTGTCGCTTATTTTTTTTTTATCACATTTTTAAAGCTTAACTCAATTTTCAAAATAATGAAAAAAAACTTAAAAAAGAAATATAAAAAAAATTAAATTCAAAACAAAATAACACTATTATTTGCAAGTTAGTTGCTTTTTACAGTTTTGTGGGGTTTTTTGGGGAGGGTGAGGAGGGATGTATTAATTTTTTAAATAACAATTAACATTTTTGTTAATTGACACTGAGAAATGACAAGTGGTGAAAATAGTAAAAAAATTATCTCTGGCCAGCAGCTGCAAAACCTGAACAAAACAAGCAGTTAAACCATCTCACCCATTTAAACACTTTTTATTAATTATTGCTTTCATCTTTTTCTTTTTTTTGCCAATCTGGATTAGTCTAAGCAAATTGAATATCATGGTCATCTGCCAATAGTGCGTGTTAGCATTGGATGAGCTATACGGTACAAAGGTAAACACATATGCTCACATATATATATATATATATACACATGTATGGTTACCAGCCATCACTTCGCATGTATCAACCGCTGTTGTAATATGTCAAATGTTCTGGGATAGAATCACAAATATCATTAGTAACTCACTTATAAAAAGTTAGGAGAGACTAATAATTAAGTTAATTCATACATATATATAGTATGCATGTAGTATGTAATCTATACAGATTTTACTTTAGGCCTTTCTCCAAAGTGAGACCCGATCTCCTTTTTTGGGAAATGTGTTTTTTTTTAACCTGTTTTGGCTACGATTTATAACTTTATATTGACCCGGCTCGATTTAAGTTGCATGTACAGTATGTATTTATTGGATCCCACCGTCCCCTCAAAAAAGGCTTTTTCCAGCACCTTAAACCTTACCTTAATTTCGAGACCTATTTTGTGGTCTCTTTCTGACTACTGTCTTGATATTGATGGTTTTGTCATGCTTCAATTATGCTTATTTGCATGAATAGTCATCCTTTAAAACTAACCACAGATGCCGTCCTAGGGAGCACATAGATGTTTTTACAGGTGAACCGAAAGAGATGGGACCAATTCCAAAAAGTCTGCAGGCTGCCTTTGGCAATATACCCTATAATTGCTAAGATGTGCTCTGTTAAGCAAATGCATAGTTTAATATTAGATAAAAGCGCCATGAAACAAAAAAAATGCCTAATTTTTTATTTATTTTTTTTCACTAAGCATAATTTTATCTCCCAAGGAAAGAGAGAGAGAGAAAGAGAACATCCAGCCAAGGATATCTGCGCTGGCAACGTCACAAGTTCGTCAGTCTCGAGTTACTTTAGTTGGGTCGCAGGCTCAGTGTTGTATGTTATCTTTCTTAAACTTTATTCCGAGGGAAACTATGACTCTTTGGAAGAAGCCAGAGCATCTTCCTTTCTCACACTATTTTTATTTAGTTGGGTTGTGTATAAATTTTTCGACATTTTCCAGAAATTCTGCCGTCTTCAACAAAATGATGGACAAAGATGATGTCACTTAGCATTTGCAGGACAATTAGGGAAAGAATGAGAGGAATAGTCTTTTCCCATAAACCTGTACAGAAGGTCCCGGGGGCTATAAAGAGGGGTTTACATGAACAACAGGAAATATACGCACTTAACACCAACGCTAATTCGTAACTGTGAATAGGCGATCCCATCTTTGCAGAAATTTTTTTAACACTATTTTCATTTACCAGTTTCTTATTACGCTTGAGGCTAAAAGAGAATACAATTTTGACAGTGTTCAAATATTTAGGGAATTTTAACATTTTTTTTAGATTTCTTTTAACAATTTGCATCGATTTTACAAAAGTTTTCACACAAGACAAAATTGCTTTTGCGCCAACATCTTGACGGCCCAGTAGCTTAGTATACTTTTTACGGAATTAAACCATCTAAATCCTTCAGCAAAGACTCGATATTTGTGCTTCTCTACTTTTTTCCATCTTACTAAAAGGCTTATATCTATTCCTCCATCTTTCTTTTTTTTTTGTAATATCTCAATTTAATCAATTGGTTGGATTGTTCTAAACCATTTCTTTAGGAGATAAACCAGTATCCTTTTAAGCGTTTGTGTGCATGAATCATATTACCGTTGCCTAAGCATTTTTTATTTTGTGTTCATGTATTTTTTTTTCCTTAAATCTTAATCCATCTTAAACCAGTGAAGCAGAAATATTTAAAAATGTTTCATTTCAAGCAGAGTGCATAATAAATTGCAATAATTGTAATGTGCCATAAATCCCAAAGCCTATGCATTTTGCATTTTATTCAGGATTGAGGTCAGGAAATTTGGAGAAATTTAAAGAAAATGATTCATCAGTCCTTTTGTTCTGTTGGCCAGGGTCCCAGGATTCTCGAGCTGTGCCCAGCTGACAAGCTTTTGAAGATGGCACAATAACAGTCCAGTGATGCCTGACCATGACAGCGCAGCCCTCTTAAGCAGGCAGACCAAGAGAAGAAGAGTTGACATTGGAGTGAAAAGGACTGTAGGGACAGCATCTGCATTTTTTGCTAAAGCAAGAGCATCGTTTTTCAGTGCCATGAATCCCCAAGGTGTAGATCAGGATATTGAGTATTCAGTGGTGCAGCATGCAGATGGGGAAAAGTCGAATGTACTCCGCAAGCTGCTAAAGAGGGCGAACTCCTATGAAGATGCAATGATGCCTTTTCCAGGAGCAACCATCATTTCCCAGCTGTTGAAAAATAACATGAACAAAAATGGTGGCACGGAGCCCAGTTTCCAAGCCAGTGGGCTCTCCAGCACAGGCTCAGAGATACATCAGGAGGATGTGTGTAGCAACTCTTCAAGAGACAGCCCCCAAGAGTGTCTTTCCCCTTTTGGCAGGCCTGCGATGAGAGATTTTGAAATAGATCGGTTGTGTGATGAACACCTGAGAGCAAAGCGTGCCCGGGTTGAAAATATAATCAGAGGTATGAGCCATTCCCCAAATGTGTCAATGAGGGGCAATGAAATTGAAAGAGACGGAGCCCCTCGGTCCATAAGTCCCCGAGAAAGCTATCGAGAGAACAAGCGCAAGCAAAAACTGCCGCAGCAGCAACAGCAGAGTTTCCAGCAGCTGGTTTCAGCTAGGAAAGAGCAGAAGCGAGAGGAGCGTAGACAGCTGAAACAGCAGCTGGAGGACATGCAGAAACAGCTGCGCCAGCTGCAGGAAAAGTTCTACCAGATCTATGATAGCACTGATTCTGAGAATAATGAAGATGGCAACCTTTCCGAAGACAGTATGCACTCTGAAATGATAGATGCTAGAGCCAGGGATTCTGTGGGCAGGTCAGATAATGAAATGTTTGACTTAGATCCTGCGCAGTTCATTGACCGTGCAAGAGCCCTTATCAGGGAGCATGACATGGCACCAGATAATCAACAGAAAAGAGAAGGACCTAAAGACAAAGATCATTTTCATAGCATTTTCCACCCAGAAGGCAAACATCTGGCAGAGACACTAAAACAAGAACTGAATACCGCCATGTCCCAGGTAGTGGACACGGTGGTAAAGGTCTTTTCTGCTAAACCCATTCGTCAACTTCCTCAGGTCTTCCCACCCCTCCAGATTCCTCAGGCAAGATTTGCAATCAGTGGAGAAAACCATAACTTCCACACCACCAACCCACGTCTGCAGTGCTTTGGCGACGTCATCATTCCAAATCCCTTGGACACATTTGGTGGTGTTCATATGCCTAGTTCCACAGACCAAACTGAAGCACTGCCCTTAGTTGTACGAAAAAATTCTAATGACCAGCCACCCCCTGGACCTCCACCTGGCGCCCATCATCCTTCACTACATCAATCTCCTCTCTCAGCAGCTACCAGTTTCTCACCTTCTTTCCGTCACCCATTCCCTCTTCCACTCATGGCATACCCATTTCAAAACCCATTGGGTGCCCCACCATCAGCCTTTCAAGCAAAAGACAGATCATCCCCAGAATCCCTAGACTTGACTAGGGAGACCACCAGTTTGAGGACCAAGATGTCAACCCACCATATGAACCATCATCCATGCTCTCCAGCCCACCCACCAAGCTCAACGGAAGGGCTATCGCTGTCTTTCATCAAGTCGGAGTGTGGAGACATGCAAGATATGTCTGACATTTCACCTTACTCTGGAAGTGCAATATCCTTTTAAAAGAATTTCATAAGTTAATAATCCTTTTATCTTACAGTCATTGAACAATTTAAAGGGGTTGTCCAAGAATTTTAGAAATCAAGCAGCAGACAGAAAAGGTAAAATCTGCCATCATATCCGTGGTCCCCGTTGGTCTTTTCATATCTACGTGCAGCAATGATGTCATGTACATTCTGATCACTGTGACAGCCAATCACTGGTCTTAGTGGTCACATGGCATACATGCAAGTATCTCTGCTAAGGCTAATTATTGGCTGTATTGCTCACATGTTCGTACAGTACATCATCGCTGCAGCAAAATAAACAAAGAGGAACATCAGGGTATCATAAATAAAGCAGTAGTTTTTTATTTTATCACATTTCCTTCAGCTTTATTGATTTCTAACACTCCTGGACAACCTCCTTTTGATATATTTTTGCCTATTTTATTAGAACACATATATACTTTCTATTCTATTGTAAATGAGAACGTACGTGTAAATCACTATATGTATATGTATTAGAAATACTAGAAAGGATATAATTCATTTTATGGTCCTTCACTATTATTGTTCACTTAACACTCAACAGAAGTTTGGTAGAGATAAGGCAATATTGAAGGATTTGGAGTTTGATGTGAATTGCCTGTAAGTAAGACAGTACTCATTATTGGGTAGTACATGGTTAAGACACCAAGCCTTATTGGTAGAGTTGGTCCGAATCGTTTAGCAGAACCCGGTCCATGAGGCACATCAGTAATCTGTGGCTACTGGACGGTAGCCTTGAGAACCGACTGGAACCTGACGGCATCCTCGACTTTTCTTTTGATTAGCCGACCTGGTACGCCATCCATCGTTGCTACGTGATGCACATGTGACGTTGCGCCAGGTCAAAAGAAGAGCGGATGCTGTCAGGTAAGAGGCGGTTCTCGCGACTCCCATTCAGCGGACAGTGAGTAGTTGATGTGGCCAATGGCCCGCGTTCTACAAATCGATTCTCAACAATTCTAGCTATTGGTAACTGTCCCCCCCAAAGCATGTCTGACGCTAAGGCTCTGATTAAGTCACATTGAGATACCTACATTGGAGGTACACAAGTATCAAATACTGTCTCTGTCTGCAGCCGAACTCCTCATAAACTGCTCTTAGAGACAAGTTTAGTATATATTTAATTCCAAATTGAGCAGAAGGTAAATGACTTATATTTGTTTAAACTTTTCGAAAATATTTCATAATCACTCGTTGCTTTTTTCCGTCTTCACTGTCTGTATTCATAGTAGAAACGATAAATACCATCAGTCATTATTGGTTATACGATATTATATTCCAGTAGAAAGAGTTTCCTTTTTTTTTTTGCAGAATTTTACCATTTAAGGTTAGATTTACATCAGTCTGGAATTTCATGTTCTCATTTATTTGATCATAACCTTGCATACCAGTAGTTTCTGCGTGTCACTGAATAGAGTGATGGAGGGGGGTGTGATAAATGCAAAGACCCAACTAGTAAAAGGCGGAGGGGACATTTCATTATTATTTTCTAAGACTCGTTCTGTTCGATTTCAAAGATTCATTAGAAGTGAATATTGAACTGATTTCATGCGATGTTTACACGTCATATATACAGTCTACTATGGTGGCCTTACCGTATAGTTTCTTTCTTCTGGCCATATATGTCCTTGACTGGACCCTTTGATTGCACCACAAGCTTAATGATATATGGATAATCTCTGCCTTAATTGTCATGGTTCTAGTAAATTGTCCATTGTTGGTCGCTCTATGTGGAGGCCATTGACTAAAGACACCGCATTATTGGCGAGCCAAAAATGATTCAGAAATTACAACATAAGCCCAATATATACTCTTCTAAACACATGTAACGGGATACATTTAGCTACTTTGCAAGGAAAAACTTTGGTACAGGTACTGTACAGGTACAGGTCTGTAAGTTTGTCAGATTTTTGGTATAAAAAATGATTTAGTTATATAGCAATTTTCAGCAAATCACCCCAAACTGGAAACACCAGAAATTAGGGAAAAATGCAAAATAATAATACAAATGCAGTTGTTATAAATATGGTTCATGTGCTACATAAAGGTCTGTGTTAGGTTTATGGTATGTGCCCTTTTACTATGCACTTTTCGACTTAAAAGTTTCTCCACCGTTGGGAACATTTTTATTTTTTACTTAAATGGATTTTTGGCTAAAAATCATTTTGGCAATTGGCTTTAATTAACAATGTTTTCCCGCTTGCCTTCTATAGCTTGTGAATTGCTGTCTGAGAAAATGAATTAACTGAGAATCCGTCAGCGAGTTTGTTCTAATGACCTGACGGAGAGTTTGTAACTCTTTTCTCTGCTGATTTATCACCAGTGACTGCATCATAGTTATATGTGCAGGGAAATAAAAAGCCTGTAGAATCCGAAGTAGGCAAAATGTTTAATGAAACCCAATTGCCAAAATGATTTTTAACCTCAAATATATGCATTTAAGTAAAAAAAAATTCCAAAAAGGTGAACAACACTTTTAAATGTTTGGAAAATGCATTCTAAACAGTTCCTAAATGTATGTACCAAGGCCAAATTAACAATGGGAGTAGTAAACGTATTGTATTAAAATGTAAAGGAAATGTCGAGTGTACAGATTCAGATATTGTTTAGAGAATACCCTAGATGGAAATTCTAACAATTGCATTTAAAAGCAAGTTCTAAATATTAACAGGGTTTCCCCCGAGTTGGGTCCACGTAATTGTGATCGTCACTGGTCCTGAGAACAGGTCAGTTGTGATCTGGTACACAGAAGACCTGACATTAAAGTAAAGGCACGAGCGGAAGATATCTTGCAAAAAGTTTTGCAACTGGAAATCATTCAGGGTTCAAGTTTTTTTCGACTTCAAGAACATGGCCTTTTTGCAAAATCGATTCATATGGTGTGGCCGAAATTTCGGCAGCAAATCTGCCATGTGTGAATGTACCTTAGGACTGCCATCGAAACAAGACAAAGTCTAAATTCAGCACCCAGACAAGGCCTGATAGGAATCATTTAGGGTTTTTTAATAATTAGAAATGACCCCTAACAGTGGGTTTATGCTTTCAAGTGACGTCTACGTATAAATACATTTCTACGTCTTCATCAATCCTTGTAGATGTAATAGTAAAAATGAAACCAGTCATCGGGCTGGTGTTGGCTGCCTGGCGACACCATACATATTTTTGTGCCAGTTTTTGCAAATCTTTTCCACTTTCTCATCTTCTTTTTATGCATTTTCCCAATATTAAGAGGATGATTTTGCAGCTTATGATGCCAATAAGACCCATGGAGAGACAATACGCTGAGGATACGAGCGCCTTCGGGGCTTGGATCACACACAGAAGTGACTCTGTGTTCTCCAGCGTCTCTCGATATTACGTCCCTAACAGAAGGAACCACGGAGCAGTTGTGCTCAGTAGGTAGGCTGGCACCAGTCGTGTGCTCGACGTCAAACAGCTTTCCCCCCGAAAATGGAGAATATATTCCTACGCTGTTATAGAGGAAGTGTGAGTCAAGTCCACAGATGACTCTCATCGTCTTCAGGAGGTTAATTATTACAGAAGAGGACGATGCCATGTTTGTGTTCTCAGGACGCAGGTAGCGATTGGTTACCTCTGTATAAAGTTCCCTTGTACAGCCTGGAGTCTGCTGTGCGGGCCCGGTGCAGCTGCCTGCTATGCATGATTAACCTCTGTTCGGCTTTACTTAGAAATCTTTTGTCCTGACGTGCACAAAGCAAATTATTTTAGAAAGCCACTGAGCACAATTAAATTAAAAAAATCAGCATTGATGGCTACCGGCACAGCCGCCATTGTGTTTCCTGTTGCCGATTTGTGAATATTGATATCTTCTGATATATTGATATCTTCTTAAGATCCTCCGTCACATTTGAAGTATTAAAATTGGAGTCTGTTTTTTTGGTGAGGACATTACAGATTTGATACAGATTTTGCTCTCGGGCCTAGGAGCTTTTTCTGCTCGTGGCACAGCAGTTAGTAATTTTTCTTGTATTTTTTTTGGCAATTTTCTTTAGTATTGAAGATGAGCAAATCTAACAAAATCTAAATTCACTCAAATTTGGCCAGGAAATTCGATTCACATTGAATTCATTTCATTGCAAAAAAAAAATTGTGCATTTTTATGCTCGGAGGTCTCTCCAGATACCAGAGCATAAAAAAACAGTAAAATTTAAAAAAAATGATGCTCGTTCTCACCTGTGCCGGAAGACAACCCTGCTCCAGTCCGCTTGTTTTCTTCGGTCCAATCACCGGCACAGTCTTTAGTGGATCATCTTTGGTGTCTTCCAATACGTGGCATCTTTGGCGCCTCTGACTAGGCCAGGACGTCACTTGACATTTGTCAACTAATGTCAATACGTCACAGCAATAAACGGCAAAAATGAAAAGTGCTGAAGATGCAGGTGGCGGAAAACTCTGAAGATGGCCCAATGAAGATCTCACCGGTGACCGGACTGAAGAAGACTGAAGCAGGGTTGAGTGGCAGGAGAGGTGAGGTCCAGGTGAATATAATATTTTTATAGCTTAACTTAGCAAAATGGTGTCCAGACACCAGATAGTTTTTTGGATTTGATTTGGCAGGAGCAAATCACAAAAAAAAAAATTAGGATTCAGGCAAATCTGAATTTATCATCTCCTAGTCAGTATGCAGGATGAGCAGAGTTGATTTTGTTGTTGAGCTGTTTAGTTTCTTATGTACACCCTAATAACTGTGTCGGCAAATGTCAAAGATATTCTATCCTAGAACCACTGCCACAATGCTGTGTATGTAGTCAGAATATCCGAAAGTCTCCGTATGCAATCAGAAGCGTACCGTGTGGCCCAATATTGGCATGTGCATAGGCCATTAGGGTAATGCAGGAGGGTAAAATGAATCCCTAAATTAAAATCGCATCATTGTACCGCAGCCATAGTAAGCATCGCTGCTCACTCACCTGCCCAGGACCGTAACGAATGCAAATTCTCGTCCCAAACCAGTCGCATTAAGTAGCACATTCTGTTTTCATTGCTGTAACTTTTTAAGCCCCAGCTTCCGTCTTGAATCTCTTGATGTAATTATTAGTCGCATCCACATAATACTAAGGGGCCAATTCATTATGCAAATTTCACCAGAATTGGACGGGATTTAACATTTCTTGAAATGTCACATAATGTTTGTTGCAAAATTTGTTTAGGCAAAAAAAAAAAGTTACACTTACAACCACTTCCGCCAACTTGTTGAAAACTGGGCAAAGCTCTGGTGGTATGGGTTGTGGCAAGCATTAATTGTATGGCACAAAAAGTACAACATTACCGTCTCTGTATAATTCTGCCGGTGGCGTACCACAGTTGAAAATTCCTAAAAATGGCAGACAAATTTTAATGAATTTGCCGAATCTTACTCCAGCACTTGGGTCATCAGTACTGGTGTGCAAAATGCCAGCCTTAATGAATCGCGGCCTAAGAGCTGGAGAGGCTCACACTAACTCCGTGCCATAAATGTAATGTATCGTAACTGCAGCAACCACGTGAGGGCGAGATATTCAACAGAATACTGAGACTTACATGTGCATGGGCAGATGGATAGATAGATACTAAATAGATAGAAACAATAGAATGAAGCAGCCTCTATAAGAACTATGATGTCTGCAAACGTTGAATATTTGAAATATGGCTTTTTATATAATATACTTATAAAATGAGGCTCTTTGCATACAAATTGGCCAATTAACATGTGCCCACCAGCCACGACAGCATGCCCACCAGCCATGACAGCATACCCACCAGCCATGACAGCGTGCCCACCAGCCACGACAGCGTACCCACCAGCCATGACAGCGTGCCCACCAGCCATGACAGCGTACCCACTAGCCATGACAGCGTGCCCACCAGCCATGACAGCGTACCCACCAGCCATGACAGCGTACCCACCAGCCATGACAGCGTGCCCACCAGCCATGACAGCGTGCCCACCAGCCATGACAGCGTGCCCACCAGCCATGACAGCGTACCCACCAGCCATGACAGCGTGCCCACCAGTCATGACAGTGTACCCACCAGCCCTGACAGCGTACCCACCAGCCACGACAGCATGCCCACCAGCCATGACAGCGTGCCCACCAGCCATGACAGCGTACCCACCAGCCACGACAGTGACAAAATCCAACTGAGCTTAATATATTGGGTCCAGTCCACCGGGTGCTTTTGGCCGGCAAATCATATCCTGATTCTGTCGCTGCCGTTATTTCATTTTTTCTGTCGCTTTCAAGGAACAGAAGTGCTGAAGTAGTAGCGCAGATGTGAGCGAAGGCTTGTTATAGATGTATTAGAGGCGAATGTCATTGTCATTAAGGGTTATTACAATGTATACATAAATGACACATACAGCTCCGCACTTCACTACTTATTCCTATAGAGCAGGTGTGATATTTGTGTTCCAGATGTCTGAATAAGATACAACAGGTGCTCCTGCCCAGTCCTGACATTGGTAAGTCCTATTACTGTTTTTGTGCCTATTTAATTATCAATATTGTACAGTGTCTAGATTATCAACTTACAGTAATGTCACAGTAAGTGGCACAAATAGATGACAGACAATAGATAGATAAAAGATAGATAGATGATAGATAGATAGATAGATAGATAGATAGATGATAGATAATAGATAGATGATAGATAGATAGATAGATAGATAGATAGATAGATAGATAGATAGATAGATAAATAGATGATAGATAGATGGATAGATAGATAGATAGATAGATAGATGATAGATAATAGATAGATAGATAGATAGATAGATAGATAGATAGATAGATAGATAGATAGATAGATGATAGATAATAGATAGATAGATAGATAGATAGATAGATAGATAGATAGATAGATAGATAATAAATAGATAGATAATAGATGATAGATAAATAGATAGATAGATAGATAGATAGATAGATAGATAGATAGATAGATAGATAGATAGATAGATAGATAGATAGATAGATACAGTAGATAGATAGCGGAATATGTCATTGCCTGCCACAGACTAAGAGGAGCCTCATATGTCATGGACTCCTGTACCCCAACACTGGACATATCCCCATCCTCTAAAAGGAGTCTGATATATCCTGGACCTCTATGTGCCTCCCTCCCCCACCCCCGTATTTTTACCATATGCTTTGGCAATGCTAACTTGTACTTAGTCCTGCCAATAAAGCTCATTTGAATTGAATTGAATTGATAGATTCATAAATAGATAGAGAGATAGATAGATAATAGATAGATAGATAATAGATGATAGGTAGATAGATAGATAGATAGATAGATAGATAGATAGATAGATAGATAGATAGATGATTGATAGATATATGAAAGATAGATAGATGATAGATAGATAATAAATAGATAGATAGATAGATAGATAGATAGATAGATAGATAGATAGATAGATAATAGATAGATGATAGAAGATAGATAGATAGATAGATAGATAGATAGATAGATAGATAGATAGATAGATAGATAGATAGATAGATAGATAGATAATAGATGTAGATAGATAGTTAGACAGATAGATGATTGATAGATAATAGATAGATAGATAGATAGATAGATAGATAGATAGATAGATAGATAGATAGATAATAGATAAATTGATAGATAGACAGATAATAGATATAGATAGATAGATAGATGATAGATAAATAGATAGATAGATAGATAATAGATAGATAATAAATTGATAGATAGATGATAGATAGATAGATAGATAGATAGATAGATAGATAGATAGATAGATGATAGATAGATAGATAGATAGATAGATAGATAGATAGATAGATAGATAGATAATACATAGATATTCTAGATCTTGATCAGGTGGTCGTCTAAAACTGAAGTCTTGTGTGAATAGTAGTGAGTTCTCGTCAGGCCATGTTCACACGTTGCGTTTTTGCTGCGTTTTTATTGTCTCTAGTGCATGCTGATAAAGTTTACTGCCCCCCCAAAAAACATAACGCAACCGCCTTAGGTATTTGCAGCAAAACCTAATACCAGCATTTTTTGCTGCATTTTTGCACTCTCTCGTTGCTTTCTATGGGTGAAAATACGCTGAAAGAATTGACATGCTGCAGTTCTCCAATTCAGTCAAGAAAAAAAAACTATCTGTGTGCATGAGATTTCTGAAATCTCATAGGTTCTGGTGGTACTATAAAACTCAACTTAAAGGGAACCTGTCACCCCCAAAATCGAAGATGAACTAAGCCCACCGGTATCAGGGGCTTATCTACAGCATTCTGTAATGCTGTAGATAAGCCCGCGATGTATCCTGAAAGATGAGAAAAAGAGGTTAGATTATACTCATCCAGGGGCAGTCCGATCCGGTGGGCGTCGCGGTCCGGGGTCTCCTATCTTCTTACGATGACGTCCTCTCTGACCTTTCCCGCCGCCTGCGCACTGCAGTACTTTGCTCTGCCCTCAGCAGGGCAGAGAAGTACGCCTGCGCCGGAGCCGCAGCGTGAAGACAAGAAGAGGACGTCATTGTTTGAAGATGGGAGGCCCCGGACCGCGACGCCCATCGGTCCGAGACCGCCCCTGGATGAGTATAATCTAACCTCTTTTTTTCATCTTTCAGGATACATCAGGGGCTTATCTACAGCATTACAGAATGCATTACAGAATGCTGTAGACAAGCCCCTGATGCCGGTGGGCTTCACTCACCTTTGATTTTGGGGGTGACAGGTTCCCTTTAAAAAATAAACTGCAGCAAAAATGCAACGTGTGAACATAGCCTTACTTGAGTTTGCCTAGGGTGTTCTGGTACGCACTGAGTATGGAGGGCAGAGGTGGCCACTAGCAGAAAGCTATAAAATTAAATATTCCTCCATTCGTAAGAGTGAAGAAGATTAGCGGTGTTAGATCACACAGTATGCTGGCGCAGTGGCAGCCGTAAGATGTGGGGCACATCACTCCACAATTCTCTGGATCAAGACTGATGTACTAATCACTGGTCTTGATGACTTTCCTGCCATAAGTAAGGATTGAGGCAAACAACAGGAAAGAATGTTTTTTGTTGTATTTTACAATTTTTTATACAGAACCCTTATGAGTTTTCAGAAACATCTCTAGCTCCTCCTAAATTCTGCAGCCTGGACTAAGTAAAGCTTTGGATGTGTTTAATAATGATTTTATTCTTACCTGTGATTCCTGAGATGAGCTTCATCAAATTCCAGATTTGAGAGATATTGCAGCAATGCTCCTCGGGAGCACAGCTCCATAATGCGGCATCCAACAGAGCACTTTTCCTATGGGACTTGTGTGAGACTCTATGGGTATGTGCACACTTGGTATTTGGTGCAGACATTTCTGCACCATTTCTCCATGTTTTGGCTGGAAAAACGTGCGGTTTTGCTGCATTTTCTACTTGCAGAATTGCAAGTCACAAATAAGCAACGTGGTCATGAGACTTCAGGGTTCTCATTCACGCTGCTGACTGGAAAGGAAACCCTTCAGGATCAGTGGCAAATCTGCACTGAAAAAAATGCAGCAAAAACGCAACGTGCGCACACAGCCTAAAGCTAAATGCACTGTTATGGAGGATGCCCTCTTATAGATCTGCACGAAATGGATGTAATTCAGGCCTTATGTAAAGTTTCTGAAATATCGGGGTTAAAACTAATGCCAGAAGATGCATTTCTTGCAAGTCTCAACACCGGAAAATCATAAAAACTATGAAAGCTGAATGGAAAAAAATTATTTGATATTAAGAGTTCCCCATCAGAAATGAAAGGGGATTACCAGGAATAACTTTTCCCTCCCCATCGGCTTCTCATAGGTTAAAATATTAAACTCCCGTATTTCTCACGCTCCCAAGGATCAACAATGTGTCTCTGCCGCTGCCCCAATTTTTGGACAGGTTGCAGCGGTGACTAGCGCGAGTGACTACTGCAGCCAATCAGTGTGCTCAGCGACTCTTGCCATCTTCCTGGGTTCAGCATAGTTTAAAAGGTGCGGTCCATTTATTTTTTTGCTTAAAAGTGCATGTGTTACAATTCTCAAGGAGTTACAAACTCTCATGCATGCCTTCAGAACAAGCTCGCTGACGGATTCTCAGTTAACTTATTCTGCAGCCATTTATAGACAGTGCAGCACAGAGGCAATAGGAGACAAACGGTGCTAATTTAATTAATCCTAATAGCAAAAAAGATTTTTAGCCCAAAATGTGTGCATTTAAATAAAAAAAAGGAAAAAGAAAACGGCCCCAAAGATTGAGAATCCCGTTAATGCTTTAAATTTACATGTATGATTTAAAAACATATTTTTAGTTTTAGCATAAAAATATTACTCGTGCTACAATGTAAAGTTCTGCAATTTTTTCCGATTTTCTTTCTGCATTAATTACTAAAGGTTTTCAAGATCTCTGCCTGCTGTTATTCAGTAGAAATCTTTGTTACTGTTTTTAGCGGATGAAAATTCATTTTGTTCATGTGATGGACAGAAAAGGTACAGGTCCTTCTCAAAAAATTAGCATATAGTGTTAAATTTCATTATTTACCATAATGTAATGATTACAATTAAACTTTCATATATTATAGATTCATTATCCACCAACTGAAATTTGTCAGGTCTTTTATTGTTTTAATACTGATGATTTTGGCCTCCAACTCCTCATAACCCAAAAAACCTGTCTCAATAAATTAGCATATTTCACCCGTCCAATCAAATAAAAGTGTTTTTTAATAACAAACAAAAAAAACATCAAATAATAATGTTCAGTTATGCACTCAATACTTGGTCGGGAATCCTTTGGCAGAAATGACTGCTTCAATGCGGCGTGGCATGGAGGCAATCAGCCTGTGACACTGCTGAGATGTTATGGAGGCCCAGGATGCTTCAATAGCGGCCTTAAGCTCATCCAGAGTGTTGGGTCTTGCGTCTCTCAACTTTCTCTTCACAATATCCCACAGATTCTCTATGGGGTTCAGGTCAGGAGAGTTGGCAGGCCAATTGAGCACAGTAATACCATGGTCAGTAAACCATTTACCAGTGGTTTTGGCACTGTGAGCAGGTGCCAGGTCGTGCTGAAAAATGAAATCTTCATCTCCATAAAGCATTTCAGCCGATGGAAGCATGAAGTGCTCCAAAATCTCCTGATAGCTAGCTGCATTGACCCTGCCCTTGATGAAACACAGTGGACCAACACCAGCAGCTGACATGGCACCCCACACCATCACTGACTGTGGGTACTTGACACTGGACTTCAGGCATTTTGGCATTTCCTTCTCCCCAGTCTTCCTCCAGACTCTGGCACCTTGATTTCCGAATGACATGCAAGATTTGCTTTCATCAGAAAAAAGTACTTGGGACCACTTAGCAACAGTCCAGTGCTGCTTCTCTGTAGCCCAGGTCAGGCGCTTCTGCCGCTGTTTCAGGTTCAAAAGTGGCTTTACCTGGGGAATGCGGCACCTGTAGCCCATTTCCTGCACACGCCTGTGCACGGTGGCTCTGGATGTTTCCACACCAGACTCAGTCCACTGCTTCCTCAGGTTCCCCAAGGTCTGGAATCGGTCCTTCTCCACAATCTTCCTCAGGGTCCGGTCACCTCTTCTCGTTGTACAGCGTTTTCTGCCACATTGTTTCCTTCCAACAGACTTACCATTCAGGTGCCTTGATACAGCACTCTGGGAACAGCCGATTTGTTGAGAAATTTCTTTCTGGGTCTTACCCTCTTGCTTGAGGGTGTCAATGATGGCCTTCTTGACATCTGTCAGGTCGCTAGTCTTACCCATGATGGGGGTTTTGAGTAATGAACCAGGCAGGGAGTTTTTAAAAGCCTCAGGTATCTTTTGCATGTGTTTAGAGTTAATTAGTTGATTCAGAAGATTAGGGTAATAGGTCGTTTAGAGAACCTTTTCTTGATATGCTAATTTATTGAGACAGGTTTTTTGGGTTATCAGGAGTTGTAGGCCAAAATCATCAGTATTAAAACAATAAAAGACCTGACAAATTTCAGTTGGTGGATAATGAATCTATAATATATGAAAGTTTAATTGTAATCATTACATTATGGTAAATAATGAAATTTAACACTATATGCTAATTTTTTGAGAAGGACCTATACACGGGATCGTTAGATCTCACAGCTCTGAGAACTGAGCTGCAAATGTACTGAGCCCCGCACCGATGTGATCATAATCAGGATGAAGAGATCTTAGAATGCAGACAGAATGGTGCAAAATTGCAGAACTTTTCATCACACAAATCAAAATAAGTAATTTTTTTTTAGAAAAAAAAAGACAATAATTGTTAGAAAGGTTGTACCAAATATATAAAATATCCCCTATTCGGACTGTCAACGATTTAGAGAGATTGGGCTTCTGCAAAGTCTTGTCTGAGTGGAGTGGAAGTTGCCTGTGTGCATCTCCACTTCTTCCATTCTCTGAGACTCCCGGGAATTGATGAGCACTGTACTATCTCCGGCAGTCTCATATAGAATGAATGCTGAATTCAGACAATTACAGAGCTCAATTCAAAGGATCTGTGCGGGGTCCAGCCTTCGGACCCTCAGTTGCTGGGATCCCAATTATATACCTGGTACAACCCCATTAACTCTGGACTAAAGGTCCATAAACATTGCACGCTTATCATAGATTTGGGTTCCTAGGCACACTCATTTCCTGATAATCATACAGTCTAAGGCCTCTTTCACACTTCAGTGTCTCAGGTACGTGTAGTGACAGTTTTCTCACGTACCGGAGACACTGATACACGTAGGCCCATTCAAATGAATGGGGCTATGCAGACGTCAGCATGTTTTGACGGACCATGTGTCCGTGTGCAATACACGCAGACATGTCCGTTTTTACCCGGACACACGGGCCGCCAAACGTCCCGCAACTGTGCACACGGAGAACAATGTACACTGTCCTCCGTGTGCACAGACGGCCGCTGGGAAGCAGCGCTATAGTAAGCGCTGTTCCCCTGCGTGTGGCGCTGAAGCCGGCTGTCATCTCTTCTCCCCTGCTCGGCCGGCGAGCAGTGGAGAAGGGATGAAAGAAAAACCGACATGGGGTCCCCTCTATATTTTAAAACCAACCTGGCAAAACTCACAGGTGCGGGCTGCTATTCTCAGGCTGGTAAGGAGCCATGGATATGGGCCCCCCAGCCTAAAAAGAGCAGCCCTCAGCTGCCCGGTTCTTCCCACTTGCCCTGTAGCGGTGGCAAGTGGGGTAATGAGGGCTTAATGTCACCTTCCTATTGTACGGTGACATTAAGCCGGCTTAGTAATGGAGAGGAGTCAATAAGACACCTATCCATTTCTAATCCTACAGTTGTTAAAGGGTTAATCAAACACCACACAGTAAGAAAAAAGTCTTTTAATGAAATAAAACACCACACAGTTTTTCAATCTTTATTATTCTTCCATTCCAAGTGAAGCCCTCGATCTCCTGTAAAAAATTTTCGAAATAGTAAACCAACAATATCCCATACCTGTCCGACGTACAGTCAATCCCACGCAGTAATCCATATCTAGGGGAATGTACAGTTTACAACCAGGAGCGATGCTAATGCGACTGCTCCCAGCTGTAAACTACTGGGGAATTAATTAAATGCAGGGAGCGGAGCTTCGGTGACTAGCGGTGACATGACCGAAGCTGCGCTCCCTGTCGGCATGAACTAAGATGAACTCTTCAGCGTGGGATAATCGTGTGGTACTGATGCGGCACACGGCTGCCACACGTGTGCCACACGGATGTGTCACATGGACACACGGACACGGATATCTCCGGTACCGTGTTTACCGTTACCGGAAATATCAGGATGTGTGAAAACGGCCTAAAACTGCTGATCAACTGCCAGACGACGAAAACGCTCATTCATAGGGTGAAATTATCTTTTTTTGCTGCACAAAATGTCATCGATCTCGGCGGCACATCGTCCTGTGTAAAAATGACTCATGCTGTCGAGAACAATGACAACCTATGGTCACTGAGCAATCTCCTACAGATCGTTTAGTGCGCATCCAAAGCCGGGTCCGCCTATGCGAACAGGGTAATAAATGACTGACAAGCATGTTGGCCGTGATTTTACACCGCACAGAAACACATTATATATGCATTGTCTTTGTACAATATGCAATTTAATTTTATAAAACAAAAGAAGAAATTATTCCAGTAGATAATTATAATGTGTTAAGGACAACAAACAAAGGAAGGTAGAAAGTAGGGGTGATGAAAATACAAGAAGAATAAGGATAGGGAGGGGATTCATACTGAGGTCTACAGTGAGTCTAGGTTACAAGTTCTATAGGAGGGATATCGCTCCAACAATTCATATCTCAGCCTGAATAGATGATTTTTTGTTTTACTGAGAGGGTTTCACTCGTAACATTTAGCAATATTTGGTAAGTATTAGTGATGGAAATGGAGAGTTCACCGTGAGAGATATGTTGTAAGAGATTAAGTTGGTTCTGCAAGAGACGCCAAAGGGACACTCCATTTTAATGGGGATAAAAGGGTTGACGTTTGGCCGCCCACGATCAATAACAAGGGGTAGATGATAACTTGTTTTCGCCGGACAACCCCTTTAATGTTCTTTTGGCCACTTTATCTGCACTGGTTGTGGCTAAAATTGGCTGATGATGTCAATCAAGCCAAGAATGGGCAGATGTTCGGGAGAGAGAAACCCCAGTGACTCTATAACCAGTAGCGAGCGAGGAACCCCAGTGACTCTATAAACCAGTAGCGAGAGAGGAACCCCAGTGAATTTTTAACCAATAGCGAGATAGGAACCCCAGTAACGCTATAATCCAGTAGCGAGAGATGAACCCCAGTGACTCTATAAACCAGTAGTGAGAGATGAACCCCAGTGACTCTATAACCAGTAGCGAGAGAGGAACCCCAGTGATTCTATAACCAGTAGCGAGAGAGGAACCCCAGTGACTCTATAAACCAGTAGCGAGAGAGGAACCCCAGTGACTCTATAACCAGTAGCAAGCGAGGAACCCCAGTGACTCTATAAACCTATAGCAAGAGATGAACCTCAGTGACTCTATAAACCAGTAGCGAGAGATGAACCCCAGTTACTCTATAAACCAGTAGCGAGAGATGAACCCCAGTGACTCTATAACCAGTAGCAAGCGAGGAACCCCAGTGACTCTATAAACCAGTAGCGAGAGAGGAACCCCAATGACTCTATAAACCAGTAGTGAGAGATGAACCCTAGTGACTCTATTACCAGTAGCGAGAGATGAACTCCAGTGACTCTATAACCAGTAGCGAAAGAGAAACCCTAGTGACTCTATAAACCAGTAGCGAGAGAGGAACCCAAGTGACTCTATAAACCAGTAGCGAGAGAGGAACCCAAGTGACTATAAACCAATAGCAAGAAGAGATGAACCCCAGTGACTCTATAACCAGTAGCGAGAGAGGAACACCAGTGTCCCTATAAACCAGTAAAGAGAAAGGAACACCAGTGACTCTATAACCAGAAGCGAGAGAGGAACCCCAGTGACTCTATAAATAGTAGCGAGAGAGGAACCCCAGTGACTCTATAAACCAGTAGCGAGAGATGAACCCCAGTGACTCTATAACCAGTAGCAAGAGATGAACCCCAGTGACTCTAAAACCAGTAGTGAGAGATGAACCCAAGTGACTCTATAAACCAGTAGCGAGAGAGGAACCCCAGTGACTCCATAAACCAGTAGCAAGAGATGAACCCCAGTGACTCTATAACAAGTAGCAAGAGAGGAACCCCAGTGACTCTATAAACCAGTAGCGAGAGATGAACCCCAGTGACTCTATAACCAGTAGCGAGAGAGGAACCCCAGTGACTCTATAACAAGTAGCAAGAGAGGAACCCCAGTTACTCTATAAACCAGTAGCGAGAGATGAACCCCAGTGACTCTATAACCAGTAGCGAGAGAGGAACCCCAGTGACTCTATAAACCAGTAATGAGAGATGAACCCCAGTGACTCTATAAACCAGTTTCTGTTGTTTAGTGGAATAAAAGTTACTGACAGGTTTTCTATATGACACAATGTCTGTAGAATGACTTCTGTGCAGAATTTGCCTTTTTTTCAAGGAGAATCTGTCTAACGCCTGATACAAATGGGTGCTATAAGTGAGCGGCCCGGTGCTCTGTCGGTGCTCTGTCGGTGCTCTGTGGCAGGAGCCTTGCCAGCCCTTTGACAGCTTTCTTATCTGAATAGGAGACGTGTTTCACCTGCGCAGATGTCCCTTCTGCACACACTACTTCAGTTGTGCTTCAGTCTGGTAAATGCAAATGTCAGGGATACGACAGGAGCTGTTTTTCTTAAGATGCAAAAAAGATGCCTGACAAGGAAATCAGTGATGGTAAAAGGGCGTCAGGCTGCTGCTTAGTTTTTTGCATTTGAATAAAACTTAATATTTGATTAAACATATTCATTTGCAAAGATACCCAGCGCATTCATAACCTGGGGCAGCCCTACAGGTGCAGATTAGCCAACCCTAATGTGGGCAGCACAAAGGACTTAGCACACAATGTCATTAGTACAAACAATGAGTGCGAGGGTGACATCTGAAGGCTCACGTTAACTCCTTCAGGTACTCGTCATAAACTGCAGAAATCGCTTAGACTTTATTAAATCATTTTGGCAGCAGACGTTTTTGATACCTAATGCATAGGATTAGCTTTGTTGATTTATGATTTGTGGCGACATCAAAACCGTTGAACGTATAAATCACATGAGCCTCATATTTTGCGGGTGCACTTGGTCAGGGCATATTCCTTTTGTAGTGTGACAATGTATTCACACTGATCAATTGCCTGGTTTTGAGAACCATGTTTTTAAAAAGGACTGTCTCTTGCCATAGATATATATATATATATATATATATATATATATATATATATATATACAGTATATATATATATATATATATATATATATATATATATATATATAATAAATGCTGCTGTTCTCTTGACCCCGGCGATGTTTAACGTTTCCTCCTCTCCGTTCATGAGATATGGCCTCCCTTTACGTTATATAAATCTAACCTCATTAGCCAACTGGGTGTGGTCACTTGAGAATACGCACACAAAGAATAGTTGATAAACATGCCCAATTGACTAGCAAGACTAGATATATAGACAGATAGAAAAGGGGCATTTCTCTAGAATGGGGAGGAGCAGGAAGATACAAAAGACAACATCGAGAACAGCCGGATTCACACTAGGCAAAATGATTACATGTTTATCTGAAGCGACAGGTCCTCTTTAAATGTTTTGAATGTCCAAACAATAGAATAATATTACAACCTTACACTTCCTCATATTGTCTTAGGTTAGGTTCACGCCATGTTTGGGAGCTCCTTTTAGAAATGCCTCCCAGTCCTCACACATACACCTATTGTGCCCATTTACTATGATGAGATAGACTACAGACTGTCCTCTCGGCATAGTTTTGGTCGATATTCATCAGTATAGCCCCTCTAAAGCGAATCATTACACCTCAATGGTAAAAGCTTCTATATTTATAATGGGTGTCAGTGGGCCCCCTGAGCTGAGCTTTGTGTAATCCAGGACAGGTTTTCAAGATCTTCTGTCAAATTTGGCATAAAAGAAACAAATAGCTCGCTGCATTGAAACATTAGAAGTCGCTGTGGTGAAGCTGCTCACCTGAATAGTCAACGCTGGCCGGCTCTCATATTAGCTTCATTGTCATCCCACAGGCCAGATACCTCATCACAAGCCACCTCCATTTGGCACATGCAGAGCTCCACCCCCATCACAGTGGAGCATGTAGAGCACCCCCCATCACAGTGGAGCATGCAGAGCACCCCCATCGCAGTGGAGCATGCAGAGCACCACCCATCACAGTGGAGCATGTAGAACACCACCCATCACAGCGGAGCATGCATAACACCCCCATCACGGTGGAGCATGCAGAGCACCCCCATCACAGTGGAGCATGCAGAGCACCCCCATCGCAGTGGAGCATGCAGAGCACCACCCATCACAGTGGAGCATGTAGAACACCAACCATCACAGCGGAGCATGCATAACACCCCCATCACGGTGGAGCATGTAGAACACCACCCATCACAGCGGAGCATGCAGAACACCCCCATCACAGTAGAGCATGCAGAGAACCCCCCATCACAGTGAAGCATGCAGAGCACCACCCATCACAGTGGAGCATGCAGAGCGCCCCCATCATGGTGGAGCATGCAGAACACCCCCCATCACAGTGGAGCATGCAGAGCGCCCCCATCACGGTGGAGCATGCAGAGCTCCCCCCATCACAGTGGAGCATGCAGAGCACCGCCCATCACGGTGCAGCATGCAGAGCGCCCCCATCACGGTGGAGCATGCAGAGCTCCCCCCATCACAGTGGAGCATGCAGAGCACCGCCCATCACGGTGCAGCATGCAGAGCACCCCCCATCACGGTGGAGCATGCAGAGCACCACCCATCATGGTGGAGCATGCAGAGCACTGCCCATCACGGTGGAGCATGCAGAGCACCCCCCATCACGGTGGAGCATGCAGATTACCACCCATCAAGGTGGAGCATGCAGAGCACCCCCCATCACGGTGCAGCATGCAGAGCACCACCCATCATGGTGGAGCATGCAGAGCACCGCCCATCACGGTGGAGCATGCAGAGCACCACCGATCAAGGTGGAGCATGCAGAGCACCACCCATCATGGTGGAGCATGCAGAGCACTGCCCATCACAGTGGAGCACACAGAGCACCCCCTTCACAGTGGAGCATGCAGAGCACCCCCATCACGGTGGAGCATGCAGAGCACCACCCATCACGGTGGAGCATGCAGAGCACCGCCCATCACGGTGGAGCATGCAGAGCACCGCCCATCAAAGTGGAACATGCAGAGCACAACCCATCACGGTGGAGCGTGTAGAGTACCGCCCTTCACGGTAGAGCATGCAGAGCACCGCTATCATGGTGCATCATGCAGAGCACCACCCATCACAGTGAAGCATGGAGGAAACACCCCATCACAGTGGAGCATGCAGAGCACAATCCATCATGGTCACTGTGGAGCATGCAGAACACACCTCATCCTTGTCATGGTGATCCACCGTGATCAAGGGTGCTTCTGCTCAGTTTGTGTCCCATGTGGACTAACTCTGAAACTAGTTATCAACATTTATATCACACCAGTATTCATTAAAGAAGCCCTCCTCCTCCTCCCACCAAAGTTTTTATCCTCTTAATATATGGCAATCATAATTATATAGCACTGTGTACTTGTTTTCTCTGCTCTATGTAGAAACAGGAAATCTCTTGTCCCTGCATTTATCATCTCCCCTCTTCAACTCCTGACCCAGCTGATCCCTCCTCCCCCAGCCAGGGACTTTTGCAGTGACTGATGACTCAGACAGGGAAAATTGACCTCCTGTTTCTACATAGAGCTAAGAAAGATTCAGTCAGTTTTTAATCACATGATGTCTTAGATCTAAGGGGAAGAGAATTATCTGGGTAGAAAGGAAAAATGAGCAATTGTAAGTGCACAGTGCTGTATAATAGGATGATTGCAATATATTAAGAAGATAAAAATGTTGATGGAAGGAGGAGGAGGAGGAGTGTTTTTTTTCTTAAGGGTGCTCCTAGAAGCTGCATCTATCTGCTTACATCCGGAGATCCGCTCAGATTGTTTTCAGACTCTTCGGCATGGTGGTGGCAGAGCTTCTGAGGTCAGACGCAGCATGGGGTATGGCCCTGCACACGTAGTGGATCTGGTGTAGATTTTCTGCAGCATTTACATGTTGACTTTGTGGATTTCACCCCAAACTGTGCAAAAGGCAAATGAATTCCACACGAAGACCCGACACGCTACAGATATCAAATTTTGCTACACGTCAATTTACATGTGAAAAAATGTAGATGAGATTTTTAAAATCTGATTGACTTAAATCTGCCTGGAAAATCTGGCCCCAATATACACTCTGTACATTTTTAGCCCCTCGGGGGCTTGTTTTGCACATTTTTTTTCATCCAGTTTTTGAGGCAGAAAACAAAACAACGTTTTACAGTAAAGGCAAATGAATGAGATTTCTAAACTCTCACCCGGTGCCTTCCCATGCGTTTAATTGTTTTTTTTTATGTGCTCGGCGTGAACGTACTCTTAAAGTTTTGATTATACACTCAGACTTTGGGAGTTCAGTCGGTAACTCTTAGGCCAGGTTCACATTGCGCTAAAGCATAGCGTTGACGGGCTGCGTTAATGCTATAGTATACACGCCATCGTGTTATGCTATACTGCTAGCGTAGATGATTCATCTGTGCCAGCGGTGATGGAGCCTCAGACGCTGCAGCCCGCGTCCAAGGCTCCGTCGCTGAATGACGGCACATCGCTAGCGCATGCGTTGGCGATGCGCCTGATAATAGGGGTTAATGGCAGCGTTAACGGACTGCTTTACACCGGGTTATGCCGCGGTGTAACGCAGTCCGTCTAACGCAATGTGAACCCAGCCTTAGGTTGACCCTCTAATGTCTCCCCAGAAGTTTTCCTGGGTGTGTGGCCGGTCCTGGGTTATATGAGTCCAGCCTGGCACACCCTGCCTAGTATACACAAATAATAGCCACTAGTATTTACAATGAAGTCTCGCATCCTCCAGGCGTCCACCGGCAGATAAAGAACCAGCATCTGCCCCTCCGCTGCCTGCCATGTCCTCCGCACACGCCCAGCGTCTTCCATCCACCTTTGTGTTGCTGTTGTTTAGTTAGGGCTATATTGTCCTTAGTAAACACACAACACAAGACTCGGGCTGTTTGAACACTGCTTTAGGTTCAGCTGCAGTACACCGTTCCTCTGATCTTTTATGTTCCTGAGCAGATGTCTTTCATTAATTTATGGATTTATCATCTTTTGCTGTGTTTTTTTTTTTTTTACACCTGGCAGCTGGCTCAAGTTTCAGCAGTTATTGTCTATTTTGCATTGCACATAGAATTGAATATCATCTGTCTTCACAAAGCTAAGGCTCCGAGAACCGAGGCAGGCTGCGTGAACTTCTGGG
This sequence comes from Ranitomeya variabilis, assembly GCF_051348905.1. Classification (NCBI taxonomy): domain Eukaryota; kingdom Metazoa; phylum Chordata; class Amphibia; order Anura; family Dendrobatidae; genus Ranitomeya; species Ranitomeya variabilis. The sequence continues at coordinate 38,399,570 of NC_135233.1, read as the reverse complement.
CTGGAGATTGTTTGAACATCTATCTAGCGCACTTACCTCCTCCCACCCATCCACCCCCCAACTCCTTAATATTTATTTGTGCTCATTTTCTTTCCTGGCCTTGAATGGGGCTTAGCTCGTGTTCGGTACAGCTGTATGTTTACCGAATCTATTCCATCATGACTCATTGTGCGTGTGGAAGTATCCTGGAAACAGCCAGGGCTTTCTTGGAAGAACAGTTGGGTTTTTCAGCGCACTCACTTAAAAGGAAAGCTCACCAATTGGTCACTGGCACAATATTTGCTAAACAGCGTCTTGCTCCGTAAGAAGGCGTCATGCTAGGTTTTATTGGCAAACCGCTAGGAAAACACCAGAAGTGCGCCAAAGGAAGCGCCCGCAAACGCGAGAAACATAACGCCACATGTAACAAGCTTATACAAAACAAACCGCTGTGGATCAGGGCTTTTTTTTTCTTAGCAGAAAACCAACATTTTTTTCCTGCACCTTGCAATGAAAGTATTCTTATTATCATCTTATTATCTTATTATTATCTTATTATATATATATATATATATATATATATATATATATATATAAATCAATACATTTATATATATATATATATATATATATATATATATATATATATATATATATATAACGATTTACATAATTTATGTGCTGAGAATATTTGTGCGTGATTCTGCTTTTATATGATCCTACAGTATATCTTTTTTTCTGTTTTTGAGTCTTCAGAATGTGTTTTTGGAAGAGAAGCCATACATGTATGATACTTTATTAGAAAAACAGTATAGATAATCAGATGGATAAATAGTTATCGAGTAGACAGATCATAGATAGATCTATGGATAGCTAGAAGAAGCAAAAAAAATAGAAGAAGCAACACAAAAATAGGGCAAATTATAGGACTTTAGTGGCCCATGTGGCGACATTTCAGTTCAGTGTGAACCTTTCCTAAACCTCGTTATGAGTCAAAATGTCGCCACATGGACCATTAGAGCCCTATAATTTTCACTATTTTTTGAATTCTTCTTCCATATTTTTGGTTTTACTAATCAGGTTAGGCCTATGCCTGGAAACCTTATACCACCATTTACTGCTCTTTTTCATTTTTCTGGATGAATAGATAGATAGATAGATAGATAGATAGATAGATAGATAGATAGATAGATAGATAGATAGATAATAGATAGATAGATAGATAGATAATAGATAGATAGATAGATAGATAGATAGATAGATAGATAGATAGATAGATATAGATATGATATAGATAGTAGATAGATAGAATGTAAATATAAGAAAGGGATGGATATGGTATACATAAGTAAATCTATATGATAGAAGTATTTATGAAATATGCTGTAGATACAATAGATACAAAGCTATCTAGAGAGATAGATATTGTCCGCAGTTTTGTTTTCTTCTATTATACACTGAGGTTTGTATTATTAAGCCGCACACAAGAGACTCTGTAATAACACAGGGGTCTATATAAAGCACAAGTGAATAATGATGAATAATTGAAGCTTCTGATAAAACCTTCTCCGACGTGTTGGACGATAACAGAATCGTTTTCTCATCCCATTTCACAGCACATTGAAACATGCAAACACCAAGACGTAATTCATCCCGAAGTTTTGACTTTCCTGAAAGTCTTATCTGCGAGCAGTAGGTGACAGCTTGCTGCAGTTATTTCATTTATGCATTCTGACAGATGGCACTGGAGAGTATAATGCACTTTTAGACTTCTCTATCAGTCTAATGGAGGTAACGGAAGGTTCGCTCAATTCTTCTCTTGGCACAAGAAGTATGTCAGCGAAATTACCTTCCTTTGTAATGATTAAACCTTTGAGGCAAAACTGCTTAAAGTTTATTTTAGGAGCTGTATTTGTAGATCGATGGATTAGATATTGAAGTATTAAAAAGATGCTAAAATACATCATATAGATAAATATAGATAGAAATAAATAGATATCAAATAGATTTATCCATAGATCTCAGATCTAGCAAAATAGACAGATACATATAGATATAAAATAGACTTATAGATACATTTGAGACAGATATTAAAAAGATAATTAAATGCATAATAGAGATAGAGAGATAAGTAATAGATAGATGTGAAACAAATTTATAGATAAATAGATATAAAGAAATCATTAACATAACCTCTGATGGATGCCAGACGTCACACACATGATTCTGTTGTAGAAAAAATAAACAAACTGCATGAAAATATATATATGTTCTGTGCAATATATATCTTTTCCCGGATGCCACTGTATGGAGTAGGGCGGTACTTCATATATATATATATATATATATATATATATATATATATATATATACCTACAGACACACACCGGAGCGGCCTCCGCAGGTTAATTGCGGTCTCTGGATGCAGTAAAGAGCATGTTGTTATATTTATTGTCTCATGTAGATGACATTATTATTATCTCTGTGATCCGATGTTCATTATAAGCCTCCGATCTGCAGAATAATACAGAAATGTGAACAGCTTTACTTTCTGCACGGAGTTATACAGTAAGTTCAGTATCTAAATCTAAAGGCTTCTTCTTTCAAGTCCTTAAAAAGCAAACCAGGGAGCACGTTGGGGAAGAAGACTTAATTGACCTTGGGGGGGCCGCATTGATTTTCTCCACATGCATCTTCATTTCTGATAAATTATAAAGCCATTAATTTGCAGAGGAAATGGCAGGCCCAGCCTGCGGCACAGATGTGTCCTAAGCAGACAGGCTTACAACGCTCAAAATAATGCCAAAAAGTGCTAGAGGAAAATTAGTAGGCCTAAAGTGTTATGGTTAGCCCTCCGTCCTCCGGGAACTGTTTTGGTTGCTTTCATGTGCCAATTATATAGATTGTAAGGTTTATAAACTGTTAAGCAGGTGGCCACTTACTATGTATATGGATACAGGAGGTACAGAAAGATAAGAGATAGATCTATGTATATCTAGATAGATAGATAATAATAGATATATGGTAGATAGATAATAGATTGATAGATAGATAGATAGATAGATAGATAGATAAGAGATAGATATATGGAAGATTGATAGATAATAGATAGATAGATAGATAGATAGATAGATAGATAGATAGATAGATAGATAGATAGATAGATAGATAATAGATAGATAGATGATAGATAGATAGATAGATAGATAGATAATAGATTGATAGATAGATAGATAGATAGATAGATAGATAGATAGATAGATAAGAGATAGATATATGGAAGATTGATAGATAATAGATAGATAGATAGATAATAGATAGATAGATTATAGATAGATAGATAGATAGATAGATAGATAGACAGATAATTGATAGATAATAGATTGATAGATAATAGATAGATAAAAGATAAATAGATAAGAGATAGATCTATGTATATCTAGATAGATAATAATATTAATAGATAGATATATGGTAGATTGATAGATAATAGATAGATAGATAGATAGATAGATAGATAGATAGATAGATAATAGATAGATAATAGATTGATAGATTAATAGATAGATAGATAGATAGATAGATAGATAGATAGATAGATAGATACTGATAGATAGAAGTAGAAAAGAAACAGGCAGCACTCCTAACAGGCTTCAGTGCAGAAAAATGGACTATAATGGCCTATATTAGCTGTAACAGCTTTACAGTTCCGCAGAGCCTTTGTCAAGCCTAGATTGATAAATATGAAAGTAGATAGATACAGTATAAGAGAAAATGCTGGATTCTACATGCCATTCAAGTTTTTAGGTTTTTGGCCAGGGAGACGCATGTGTGATAAAAATGGTTAGGGTTCCATCAAAGAAACAAACTCCTTGTCGTGGCTGGTGGGCACACACGACTTTTCAATTAAGTACCTTCATCTTATAAGTATAGTCTACATTGCTGTATGATAGATAGATATGAGATAGATACATAGATAGATGGATAGATAGATAGACGGATAGATAGATAGACTGATGGACTTCATATAGCCAGTGTTTTTGGATAAGTCTCGGCACACAATGGCTGCTGCGCTCTTCGCTATGTGTTATAATGCGGTCACTGCAGCTTACACTTGTCCACATTTGCTTCATTCTGTAAGAATTGCTGGTCAGATAGATAAATGTAACGTTACACAAATGTATGTTTTGAGTAAGACTTTTCTTTTTAGGAAACAATATGTAATAGTTGGACGATAGCTTTTGTCTATGACCCTTCTTCATGTAATCATGGCCCTTGGCGATGAGACTGTTGTCACCGTTCTGTATAATGTTGTCTGTTGTTCTTTGCTCCTTTCTCCGAGTCTTTTCCTTGACTAGCACAATTCTACATGCAGGAAGGCCTGTCTCCAAATCACTTGAAAAAAGCCAAACTCATGTTTTTTTACACCCGGTATCCAAGCTCCAACATGCTGAAAACCTACTTCTCCGACGTGAAGGTAAGTCCGGTGATGAGCCCATGCTCTATGTCTCTCCGCCAGGGGAACATGCTCAAGGGCAGATGTGGGGCTCTTTATATAAGTTATGAAATGATAAAATATATTGTAATTGGAGAGATTTGGTTACGGCCTCCGGAATTTAGGGCAAGAAGTTATTATCTTTTAATACTGTTTTAACACTGAATTCTGGTTGGCGCCAATATGATTTTATACTAAACCCATTTGCAATCACTGAAGGCTTTTCAAAGCTTACAGGCCAAATCCACAATTGGTTAACATTTTGACCCAGATTTATAAAACGGTCCCGCATCTCTGTATTAATCCTGTGCTATCCCGAGGGGGCTCATTTATCATATTATGTATGACTCTTACTATCCGATCTGATATCTCACCATGTAGGTAAGTACATCAAATTCTGGACTGGAGAAAATTGCGGAGGATGTGGAAATGATAAGACTAATATTGACATACATTGCAAGTTTATATTCCACAGGGGTGGACACAATGCCCGAGAGAGTGAAAGACAATTAGACTTGACTTTTGGAGCCAGATTGGTCCTTTTTTTTTAGTAGCATTAAGAAATTTTCATAAATCCAAATGACTTCTGGGATAAGTCCAAAAATTAAAGTCCAAAAATTATCACTTTTGCCTATGGGTTTTGTTTGGTCACAAAAAATACAACATCGGATTGATCCAAACATAAGATAATTCAAAATTTGGTGTCCACTTACGACCACAGTCAGGTTTTCTTATATCATAAGATAAATGTCTCCATTTAAACCACCAGCGTCCAATCTTCCATAATACACAGCTTCCAGGTGATTACTTGTCCGGTGCTACTTCTAGATAAAACCTTAGTGTAAAATACTATAGGTCCAATGGATTTTACTCGTGTAGCTTTAAAAAAATGTTAAAATCCATAAAACAGCCCAACTCAGGGTTTCACCTTTTCGGCTTTGTCCAGGGCTTGTGACGTCTGTACTCAGTATTGCAGCTAAGTCTCATTTAATGATGATCTGTCACCTGATCTTATAATATGCATATGTTATTATGTAGATTTCTTAGGCTTGATGAGGCTGGTGTGTTACTGCTGCTACCTGTCTGGAGTCCTCAGCGCCTCTTCTGATTTGTAGGCCCGGCTTGAGGCACGACATCATACGTGCTAATTAAAAGAGAAGCAGAGGATTCTGGCAGGGAAGAGGTGGTTCTCAGAGCGGAATACCGACCTGGCCGCTAGACCAAGGTCCTGAGAATCGATTGGCTCAGCTCTAATATTTATACTAAGTACACCAGCCTCACCAGGTCCAAGAGATCTGTTTATTAACATATGCGGTTTATATTATGAAAATCAACAAGAATGGTGCTGTTTTTGGAATAGTATAATTATTTTTCCCTTTATAAGAAATCAGTAAGACAATTGTGTGGTTGCCGGTCACCTACGCAGCTTCTTTCTTTATGGCAATGGATAGCATAGCTTGGGATCTGTCAAAGGTAATATATTACTTTATTTCATCAGCATAAAGCAAGCTGAGTAGCGAGTGGGAGAGTAAAATTTGGAGCCAATACCAATAGTTCACGGGTGCAGACCCAGGGTTGGGAAAGTTGTGATAAACCCTGCATGTAGGCTCACAAGTGTGTTAGTGCCTTTTTATTTTGTTGTTTGTTTTTTTTTTGCAGCCAGATGTTACTGTGTTTCTATTCCATTAACAATACTTGTAAAAAAAACATTATAAACATAAGTGATTACTTTAAGGTTAGAACATAATAGCGATATTATTATTATTAACAATAATAATAATAATAATAATAATAATAAGTAGACATTGCAACAAATACACCCATATATTTTACTTTGATTTATTTTTAATTACTTTTTTTTTTTTTTAAGTATTTACGCATATTTTTTATTTTGATTTCTTTTTAATTAATTTTTTTTCAAGCATTTAATACAGTCTCAGAAATAAAAAGTATGGTAATAATACACTTTTATTACTATTATTTTATTTTTATCTTTTGATGATTCCCAGTTTTGTTTTTTTTTGCCTCCCATTGAAAAGGATATTTAAATGAGTCATTAGTCAGAAAAAAAAAAAGTCATTAATGTTTCCAGCGAGTCGCCTCTTTCCCATCCGGCTTATACGTTGTTATGGCATATGCTTTTGAGCCGAGCGCACTTCCATCTTCCAAGTATCAAAAAAGACATTGTTAGCATTGTAAGTGATAATCATGTGATAAAATCCGAGGGCGGCCGGCACAGATTACAGCGTGAACGTTCGTCTAATTGTCTCGTCTGCGCTGCTTTCCCATACTTCTGCTTACATAAGCAAACTGCTGCATGTCACTCTCCTTTTCTACGTTGACATCCCCCCCTGCACTTGATGCGAGGGGGGGAAAAAAACAAAAAAAAAACAAAAACAAAAGTGTTGATTGTCTCTTATTTACGACTTAATTTGTTGTTGATGTCGTCTACGCAGAAGCATAAGGAAGATGAACAAAGTGACAGATTCAGGACACATTATTCAAATGAGGCGATGACTCCCAGCTGCCTCCATCTACAGAATATCAGACCCGCCTATTTACGTCTTATTAAGTCTTAACACCAGTCATTATTTCTTCACGTTGACTTGATTTCCTGTTAATAAGTTGTAGGGGGGGAAACATTGAGCTTCTGTTAAATTTGTTCCATAGATTCACACGGTGTCATTATCAAAATAAGGCAAAAGGCTCTGAATTATGTCCAACGCCTAGAGGAACACTAGGGTCAACCGAGCCTACAGTGCGGAGCCTTGGCAGATTACACACTTGTATCTTGGAGCAAAATCTTCTCCAAAATCCAAATGAAAAACTGCTTCAAAAATTTTAGGCGAAATTCAGCTCCCGAAAACACATAAAAAACTGCTTCAAATATTATTCTTTCAGTGGGAAAACACAAGATAGTACATAAAGTATTATCTTTTTCAACGTGGAAGTAGAAGCAAAATGTTAATTCTTGGGACATTACTGCTTGAATAAAATGCTCACAGAGGGGTTTTTTAGAAGGTTTTGGAGCCAAATCTGATGTTCAAACTCTAAATCCTCCTTAAAAACTCAAAACTCCTCAAAAAGTTCTGCTCAGTGGCTATGTGCACACAACAGCTTTTTCAGACGAATACCGCCACGGAAACCGCCTGAAAACCTATACTAAAAGTGTCAAAAGAATTAACATGTTCAGGCTTTTGATTGTCTTTTAACCACTTCAGATTTCTAAAAATGCCTTTAAAAGTATATCCGTTCTTCTGGCGTTTTCCGATCTGAAGATTCTCTGTACTTTACGATACGAGTCAATGGGAAAGCTCAAAAGATGGCCGAAGCATTTTGCCATTGTTTTTGCTTTAAAAAAAAAAAACCCTGGCTATTTTCTTCTTTAGTGGAGTATGAAAAAAACGCCTGAAAAATGACAGTAAAAAAAATTTCACAAAAAGTCATAGAGAAGCCCTCCGGAAAAAAAACGTCGGCAGCCAAAACCATAAGAAGTAAATGACACAAAAGACGCTTCTGGAAAAAAAAACTCCAGAGTTTCCAGAAGTGTCTTCAGCTGGAAAACCTAGTTGGGTTTGCCAGTGTTTAAAAATCGCTGTGTGTACCTCAATGGTATGTTCACATTAAGTTTTTTGAAAGCGGTAAAAGTCTGATGAGTTTTTCAAGAGGAATCTAGTTCAGGAAATGTTGAGTTGTTTTAACTGTTTTGGGAAGGTTTTTGAATAATTTTCATGTGGATTTTGAAGCAGATCCGCTTCAAATTCTTTCTAGGAAAAAAAATGTTTGAACATAGCCTAAGTCCGACTACTAACAATTCTGGAAAAAGTTCCCCATACACAAAAATCGCATAAAAAAAAAACACTGCAAAAAAAAAAAAAAGCTCCCAAAACCTTATTTGGGGAAAGAGGCTCAAACTAGAAAATTGAGTATCTAATTAGAGAGTAAAATACTAAAGAACAAAAGGACTATATGCATAGAGATATATCCTCAAATTATAGGATGGTTGATAGAAAATGAGTTGAGCTTAAGGGTTGATTCACACATTACAGTCGTGAAGCAGTTTTGGGGGTTTTGTTGCAGTTTCCAAAAAAATTGAGGGACAAAAACATGCATGTGTCCAAGGTGTGTGAAGATAACTTTTCTTCTTTAAATCTAAGGAGTACCTTATCACATAATTTCTACACAGCCTTACGATAAACAGGTAGATAGATATTAAATACTCAGATATCACGTATTTACAAGGTAATAATAATTTATTTGCCGCTTTTCACAATATTGTTGCTGTTTCCCCTCCACACATCCCAGGTATATGGTACTGGGGAGTTTCAGCAAGAGCGGGTCAGTATTTAATTTCAGAATGGTCATGTGCAGGGTTTTAGTAAGGACATGCCAGTCGTTTCAGTATTTGCTTGTGAGAAATTTCAGCAGGGGCGTGTCAGTAGTTTCAGCAGGGGCGTGTCTGTAGTTTCAGCAGGGGCATGTCAGTAATTTCAGCAGGGGTATTGTCAGTAATTTCAGCCGAGGTGTGTCAGTAATTACCAGAAGGGTCGTGTCAGTAATTTCAGCAGGATTGTGTCAATAGCTTCAGCAGGGGCGTGTCAGTAATTTCAGCAGGGGCGTGTCAGTATATTCAGCAGGGGCGTGTCAGTATATTCAGCAGAGGCGTATCATTAGTTTCAGCAGAGGTGTATCATCGTATTAGTAGTTTCAGCAGAGGCATGTCAGCAATTTCACTGCGCATTTCCAAACACCAAAATCCACCTCCCTGACACGGGATTTTACTGCTGATATCCTGCTGACAGGCCCATGCTGAGAAAGTTCTGGACCTCGTAACTGGGAGATGTGAAACTGCAACCAGGTCGCAGCCAATAAATGACTTTAAGAAATTTACAAAAAATATATATAGTTAATTTGCATCTAAATGTTTGATCTCCGAAAACCCCTTTTACTCTTCTTGAGAGCTAAATCATGAGTATTAGATATACAGTACAGACCAAAAATGTAAAGATTTTTCTGTATTTTCATGACAATGAAAATTGTACATTCACACTGAAGGCATCAAAACTATGAATTAACACATGTGGAATTATATACTTAACAAAAAAGTGTGAAACAACTGAAAATATGTCTTATATTCTAGGTTCTTCAAAGTAGCCACCTTTTGCTTTGATGACTGCTTTGCACAATCTTGGCATTCTCTTGATGAGCTTCAAGAGGTAGTCATCGGAAATTGTCTTCCAACAATCTTGAAGGAGTTCCCAGAGATGCTTAGCACTTGTTGGCCCTTTTGCCTTCACTCTGCAGTCCAGCTCACCCCAAACCATCTCGATTGGGTTCAGGTCTGGTGACTGTGGAGGCCAGGTCATCTGGCGTAGCACCCCATCACTCTCCTTCTTGGTCAAATAGCCCTTACACAGCCTGGAGGTGTGTTTGGGGTCATTGTCCTGTTGAAAAATAAATGATGGTCCAACTAAATGCAAACCGGATGGAATAGCATGCCGCTGCAAGATGCTGTGGTAGCCATGCTGGTTAGTATGCCTTCAATTTTGTCACCAGCAAAGCACCCCCACACCATCACACCTCCTCCTCCATGCTTCACGGTGGGAACCAGGCATGTAGAGTCCATCCGTTCACCTTTTAGTCCATCCGTCCACCTTTTCCAACGGTGGTTGGAACCAAAGATCTCAAATTTGGACTCATCAGACCAAAGCACAGATTTCCACTGGTCTAATGTCCATTTCTTGTATTCCTTAGCCAAAACAAGTCTCTTCTGCTTGTTGCCTGTCCTTAGCAGTGGTTTCTTAGCAGCTATTTTACCATGAAAGCCTGCTACACAAAGTCTCCTCTTAACAGTTGTTGTGGAGATGTGTCTGCTGCTAGAACTCTGTGTGGCATTGACCTGGTCTTTAATCTGAGCTGCTGTTAACCTGCGATTTCTGAGGCTGGTGACTCGGATAAACTTATCCTCAGAAGCAGAGGTGACTCTTGGTCTTCCTTTCCTGGGGCGGTCCTCATGTGAGCCAGTTTCTTTGTAGCGCTTGATGGTTTTTGCAACTGCACTTGGGGACACTTTCAAAGTTTTCCCAATTTTTCAGACTGACTGACCTTCATTTCTTAAAGTAATGATGGCCACTCGTTTTTCTATACTTAGAATTTGTATTATGACAAGAAAAAAGCAGCTAACAGTCTATTCAGTAGGACTATCAGCTGTGTATCCACCAGACTACTGCTCAACACAACTGATGGTCCCAACCCCATTTATAAGGCAAGAAATCCCACTTAGTAAACCTGACAGGGCACACCTGTGAAGTGAAAACCATTGCCGGTGACTACCTCTTGAAGCTCATCAAGAGAATGCCAAGAGTGTGCAAAAGCAGTCATCAAAGCAAAAGGTGGCTACTTTGAAGAACCTAGAATATAAGACATAATTCAGTTGTTTCACACTTTTTGTTAAGTATATAATTCCACATGTGTTAATTCATAGTTTTGATGCCTTCAGTGTGAATGTACAATTTTCATAGTCATGAAAATACAGAAAAATCTTTAAATGAGAAGGTGTGTCCAAACGTTTGGTCTGTACTGTACATTATAAATCCATTTACATATCATCTTGTACAAATTCTAGGCTGTGATATTATTAGACTTCTTTACCAGGTCGTTACCACTGAGCCACATCAGTTTATCTGGTTGGTCCAGAGAACACGCGGCCAGGCTATGATAAAATTATATAAGGCACTTGTAACTTAAAGCAGATGTCTACTCTAAAAGCTTTATTAAGTTTGTATACAGCTTAGCAGATTTGATAGGGACATAGCCACCTGTCCTCCTTGTCAGCTGCAACCACTAATTTTATATTAGCACCAGGCTTTAGAAAAAGACGAACACTTCTTCATCGGAGCTGCGCACGTGGCCTTAATCATTAGAGGTCCTTGTGAGGAGCAGAAAAACCCTTAATCAAGTCGACCGTGCTCGCCTAACATATTACATAAGCAGAATCCTATCACCGGTCGGATTAGTTATTCTCAAGTTCCATCAGATTTGTATGTTTTTGGAAAGAAAACCCAATGATAAACTTATTAGAGGCTGTACGTTGGCTCATGGAGACCCTACAGATGGTAGCACTTTGTGTGCCACAGCATAATATTCTCCCTCGCAACCAATGCGACAAGGGGGACGTCATCAGAGGCATTGCATGTGACCCCATAGAAATTACTGAGGGTGTGCGCAGCTGGAATACAGTTGGGAGCATGAGTCCTTACTGTATGCAAGTTTATTAGAATATAGTATGTTGTACTGTAGGCAAGGAAATAACGATATGCTGTCAGATACTGGCATGTTATTAATATTCATAAGTTTACTGTGCAAGCTAGTAGATGGATTTATAGTAGTTGTTCCATTTTGGAAATTTATGGCATAAAAAATAGTCATAAGTGAAATGATTCGCAAAAACCTTGGTCCAATGGTCAGGTCAGAATTCCGTGGCCACTGGACAGAAGCCTTGCAAGCCGCCGTCGACATGACATCATTTGCAGTTCTACTTTTGATTAGTTGGCCTGACGTGATGCCATCATTGTGGCATGACGGTGTACCAGGCCGGCTAATCGAAACAGAAGCCATGGATGCCGGTAGGAGGGAGGCAACATGCAGCTCTCTCATCCAGAGGCCACGGAAAACTTACAAGGCAGATCCGTCTCAAGGATTTTGGTGATTGATCGGTTCTCCTTTTGACAAAAGTTATAACAGTAGTCTGGTGTCCAGACTTTTTTTTTGGTGCCTGATTACTTGTTTGTTTGGCTGTTTTCTTAAGCAAGAGTTCAATGTTTTCCATTTTTAACCTATTTAAGTATTTAAAACCATCGTACAACTTGACTTGAGTGTCCTTTTTCTTCTTTTTTTTCTATTAATGTTTGGTTAAAAATGATAAAAACTAAACCAGTGAGACTATATCCTCTTCTCCTGAATGAGTAGGTTGTCAACTATAAGCACTAAAGATATGATTCATTGGGCAGTTTTTATCAAATATCTGTCATGAAACTGCTTGAAATGACAAAAAATTGCATTGGAGGATATAATAATAATAATAATAATAAATATGTAAGACTCAGGGGGCAACAGGAAAAAAATAAAAGCAAAAACTGCCCACTTTAAAAAAAAAAAAAAGTTTAAAGGTTTTACATTTTTTTGAAAAGTGATGACCTGCAGTCCCAGAAACAGCCTGTGGAGAAGAATGGCGCTGTTTCTTTGGGGTGGAAAATAAAAAAAAAATATGTAAATTGCATGATTGTATACTGAAGCGTATAGTCCAAGGGAAAGATCGAGGAATGGCATTACGCTGCCAAGCTTCAGAGCCCAAATTACAGTTTTCTCTTTTCAAGTGGTTCCACCTGGAAGATAAGACACTTTAAAACGAATTTGCCCCAGACATCTCCGGGACTGACTCGCACAGTGTCCCCAGTGAGGCCATTTGGAGCGGGCTGTCGTGCCAAAGTGGTTTTATGCCTTGTGCTAAAAGAGACGCCTTTGTGAGAGGCAATGTCGGAGCCCAGATAACAGAATTGATTTCGCCCTAGTGTTTCATGAATTGTGCAGGTCTTTAGGGCACGCTGCTCTTTCCCTCATCTGATTCTGGCTGTAGGCTCTGCAGGTGTTTTATCACCTCAAGGGTCAAGACAGTGGAGAAAAGATTTAGAAAAGAAAGACTAATGTTGCCTTTTCTCCTCTTTCAAAACCAGGAGGGATTATAAAAGGGCGCTTGCTGTGAGTGATTATTCTACAGGGTCTGAATCGGTGGCGAACCAGGTGGGAAAATCACACACCAGATCCTTCTTCATATAAGAAGTCTGGACCACACCTAACATTTTCTGTTTTATCTCCCCACATTTGTTTAACTCTTTTTTTCTTTTTCTTTATTTTCTTTATATTTTTACTTTATTTTATTTAAATTTTAATTTATTTTATATTCATGTATTTATTTTTTAAATCCTACGTAGAAAGCTATGTGAATAAAAACCAAGAAAGTCATACTCGCGATATGAAACAATCGGGAAAAAAATTACTAATTTGCTGAGCTCGAATTTTGGATCAATTTATGTCAAAATGTATTGCCTATGTTAGAAAATGGGAGTGGCTTAGATAAAATAGGAGTGGCTTAAAGAAAACGGGAGGGGCTTAGAAGAAAAGTTGGGGTAGAGACTATATATATATATATTGGACTAAACTAAGCCAATCAAGAGGTGGCAAAGAATGAGAATATTTGATGAAGGCTGCAGTCCATTAGTAGCCGATGATTGGCTGCAGCGTTCAAGTGACATAAACAATATTGTGAATCTGTGTAAAACATCTGGAAAAGAAAAGTTGTTGAGGAAATGTCAAACAAGACTTAATAAGGAAAGACAACTTTAAAAAAAGGGCACAAATCTTATACTGAATAAGGGGCAAAAACTAAAACCACTAACAAAGAGCAAATTATGCTGGAAAAGGTTTAAGATAATTCGTTATTGTAGGAAAACTGCGATTAATGATAAAATATGTGCGGATGAGAAATGTGAGTGCATGTAGCCTGTACAGATGGACGCAGTGTCCCTATGGCTCTGTATAGACACACAGTGTACTGCCATATGGCATCTTCGGGAGGTTTCATATTCTCACCTAGACGTATTGCCTCCATCCTACGAGGTTTTTCAGAGGTGCTGTATGTGACCGTAGATTTTAAGGGCGACGTATTATTATTGTACAATGTGGTTGTGTAATACATCAGGTGAGGGCCGACTCCAGGCTTATGTGGACCTTTAGGCCACAGAGTCTCATTGGCCACCTATTCTTTTTGCGGGACGAGCAGTAGGTTTTATCATCACCATATTGGCGTCCGAACAATTTCCTAATTAATTTTTATTTTTGGGAAGCGAAGTGACTGAAAATCTGTTAGGACAATTCCGCACAAAGCGATATAAAATAGATTTTTATTTATTTTTATTGATTTTATTTATGTTTTGAGAAAAAGGGGGGAGGAGATCTAGTTTTGTATTTTTTTTATAATTTTTAAAAATATTTGACATTTATTATTGGTCTACTTAGGGGACTCGAACCTGCAGTCTATACAATTATACTGCAATACTATAATGTTGCATCATTTTGCAAAATTACCAATCTCGTATGATACTATGAATGGAGTACGATTTCTGTTGGTGTACACTAAGGCAGAATAGGCATCAAATTTATTACGTCGTCTTTGCCCCTTAATGAATTCGGCGCCTTTTACTCCAGCAAGACTTGCGTAGCGTGAGCTTGCACTATGCCAGTCTTGATAAATTCATCCCCATAGTTATAAAAGTATGGCACATGCAAGTGCTGTCAGTATGCTTCCCATGTGACATGATAATGCTATCAGCCCCCCGCAATCATATTCACCCCTTTCTTAATTTCCAACCTCTTAAATGCTGCGGTGACGATTGACAGTGGCATCTAAGAGGTTAGGTTGCTGTGGTTTTAGCAGTTAGACTCGGATGTCGGCTGTATAAGACTGCTCCATTTATTGAGTGCGCACATCCACAGTACATGTACAACGGATGTTGTTGGTTAAAACTTTGAGCAGAGTGGATCCCTGGGTTCTCAGATGGAGCAGGCATGCTGATAATGTTTGTTTCCCCACAGCCATAGTTAGAGACCATGGATTGTAGATCGGCTCTCTGCTACGGTAAAGGGTTTCTTTATGTCGCTCGCCATTGAAGGCTGTCCGCCTTGTAATCTGGTTTTATTTCGGAGTAGTTATTATCTTTTTGAGGTTGTACATTTCATGGAGTGATTGTTTATACATATTTTGACAAGTCTTTCAGTAGTGCCCCAGTGGGAATAGCTCGCTCCAGCCTCATTAGATTCTGATAGAAAGCCGACGAGGGGTCAAGCATAAAGAATCCCTTTATCCTGTATCGCACATCATCTCGCCCATTCTCTTAAACTTTCACTGCTCTCTTCAATTATACTGGGCTGCGAACTGTGCAGAACAGCGGGTGGAGTGAGCAGGTTATCCGTAGGCACCGCGCACCGGAGGTTTTTACCATGAGGGTCTTTCTTTTCATTCTTTTGAAGAGGAGATTCCAACCCTGATCTTGTTGATTGTTAACGCTTTGGCTCATTCTGTGCGCTGCATTGTCGCAGTTTGCTAATTTTTATGACCATTCATACCAGAAGATTATCATGTAAAAACACAAGACGTATATCGAGCAAAACTTTCCAATCGTGGTCCAGGGAAAATGTTAACAGGGATCATCAGGAATTCACACATTGATCAAACATTTTATGATGATCAGTGTTGATATCCTGAAAACAGACATCCACTAGTATTTAGCAGAAGTAAAGGAGCAACACCCAGCGATCTAAAAAGCTATCAAAATTGTGAAAAGACATACGATTATGCTACATATAGCACTCAGAACTCGCTATATTCCTGAAGGCTGTGAGAACAGTGTAGAGTCTGTGCTAGGCTTTGAGAACGGTGTAGTCTGTGCTAGGCTGTGAGAACAGTGTAGAGTCTGTGCTAGGCTTTGAGAACGGTGTAGTCTGTGCTAGGCTTTGAGAATGGTGTAGTCTGTGCTAGGCTTTGAGAATGGTGTAGTCTGTGCTAGGCTTTGAGAATGGTGTAGTCTGTGCTAGGCTTTGAGAATGGTGTAGTCTGTGCTAGGCTTTGAGAACGGTGTAGAGTCTGTGCTAAGCTGTGAGAACAGTGCAGCGTCTGTGCTAGGCTTTGAGAAAGGTGTAGAGTCTGTGCTAGGCTTTGAGAACGTGTAGAGTCTGTGCTAGGCTTTGAGAACGGTGCAGAGTCTGCGCTAGGCTGTGAGATCAGTGTAGAGTTTGTGCTAGGCTGTGAGAACAGTGTAGAGTCTGTGCTAGGCTGTGAGAATGGTGTAGAGTCTGTGCTAGGCTGTGAGAACAGTGTAGAGTCTGTGCTAGGCTTTGAGAACAGTGTAGAGTCTGTGCTAGGCTGTGAGAACTGTTATGACCCCAATGGCAGAGGGTCTCAGGAATAATGCTAAGTCAGTAAATACAGAAAACCAGCTCATAGGGCAGTGGTAACTGGGCTGACCATATAACTAATCCTAGCACCACAAATACCAGCAGCCGGGGAACGTTCCTACGTTGATCCTAGACGTCTCGCGCCAGCCGGAGAGCTAACTACCCCTAGAAGGGAAAAGAAAGACCTTTCTTGCCTCCAGAGGAAATACCCCAAAAAGTTGGATAGAAGCCCCCCACAGATAATAACGGTGAGGTAAGAGGAAAAGACAAACATAAGAATGAGCTAGGAATTTAGCAAAGAGAGGCCCACTAGCTAATAGCAGAATATAGAAAGATAACTTATATGGTCAGCAAAAAATCTTATCAAAAATATCCACACTGGAAATTCAAGAACCCCCGAACCGTCTAACGGCCCGGGGGGAGAACACCAGCCCCCTAGAGCTTCCAGCAAGGTCAGGAATCACATTTAGTACAAGCTGGACAAAAATGAAAGCAAACAAATAACCCAAAAAACAAAGAAGCAAGACTTAGCTTAATTTAGCACGAACCAGGACCAGCAAACAGGAGCAAACAGAATGTGTCTGATAACACCGATGCCAGGCACTGGACTAAGGTTCCAGGAGGTTTATATAGCAACACCCCTGAAGTAACGACCCAGCTGGGTACAAACAGAGGGAAGGAAATCCCAGAGTCATATCACTAGTAACCACTAGAGGGAGCCAAAAAAGTCAAATTCACAACAGAGAACAGTGTAGAGTCTGTGCTAGGCTGTGAGAACAGTGTAGAGACTGTGCTAGGCTGTGAGAACAGTGTAGAGACTGTGCTAGGCTGTGAGAACAGTGTAGAGTCTGCCCTAGGCTGTGAGATCAGTGTAGAGTCTGTGCTAGGCTGTGAGAACAGCTTAGAGTCTGCCCTAGGCTGTGAGAATAGTGTAGAGTCTGCGCTAGGCTGTGGGAACAGTGTATAGTCTGTTCTAGACTGTGACAACAGTGTAGAGTCTGTGCTAAGCTGTGAGAATGGTGTAGAGTGTGCGCTACGCTGTGAGAATGGTGTAGAGTCTGTGCTAGGCTGTGAGAATGGTGTAGAGTCTGCGCTAGGCAATGAGAATGGTGTAGAGTGTGCGCTAGGCTGTGAGAACAGTGTAGAGTCTGTGCTAGGCTATGAGAATGGTGTAGAGTCTGTGCTAGGCTGTGAGAATGGTGTAGCATCTGTGCTAGGCTGTAAAAACGGTGTGAAGTCTGTGCTAGGCTGTGAGAACGATGTAGAGTCTGTGTTAGGCTGTGAGAACGGTGTAGCGTCTGTGCTAGGCTGTAAAAACGGTGTGGAGTCTGTGCTAGGCTGTGAGAACAGTGTAGCGTCTGTGCTAGGCTGTGAAAACGGTGTGGAGTCTGTGCTAGGCTGTGAGAACAGTGTAGCGTCTGTGCTAGGCTGTGAAAACGATGTGGAGTCTGTGCTAGGCTGTGAGAACAGTGTAGCATCTGTGCTAGGCTGTGAAAACGGTGTGGAGTCTGTGCTAGGCTGTGAGAACAGTGTAGCATCTGTGCTAGGCTGTGAAAACGGTGTGGAGTCTGTGCTAGGCTGTGAGAACAGTGTAGCGTCTGTGCTAGGCTGTGAAAACGGTGTGGAGTCTGTGCTAGGCTGTGAGAACAGTGTAGCATCTGTGCTAGGCTGTGAAAACGGTGTGGAGTCTGTGCTAGGCTGTGAGAACAGTGTAGCATCTGTGCTAGGCTGTGAAAACGGTGTGGAGTCTGTGCTAGGCTGTGAGAACAGTGTAGCGTCTGTGCTAGGCTGTGAAAACGGTGTGGAGTCTGTGCTAGGCTGTGAGAACAGTGTAGCATCTGTGCTAGGCTGTGAGAACAGTGTAGAGTCCGTGCTAGGCTGTGAAAACGGTGTAGCGTCTGTGCTAGGCTGTGAAAACGGTGTGGAGTCTGTGCTAGGCTGTGAGAACGGTGTAGAGTCTGTGCTAGGCTGTGAGAATGGTGTAGAGTCTGTGCTAGGCTGTGAGAATGGTGTAGAGTCTGTGCTAGGCTGTGAGAATGGTGTAGAGTCTGTGCTATTTATGATTATGTTGGTTACTGTAGTAACAATAATATTAAAATGCAAAAAAAAAATGGTCTATAATGTACGGAGCTGGCAGATTAGAGAAGTAATGTGATGACGAGTTTTATTAAGGCTAGGAATAGCGTCTTCCGCTAGAATGGGCATATCACTTTTTTAACCACTTTAGGGTTTCCGAACGCTGAAGCTGTTAAATCATTGACATGTTGTTTTCAAATTGCTGTGCTTTATTATAATTTTACAGGGCACTTTTGCGGCACGTATTCTGGTGGACATAGTCTTACACTGCATTCCCACATAGCATCCACAGACCTCCCACAGCGATACCCGCTACTGCATTTACCCCTGTGGACCGCACATTTCTTTCGTAACTACATCTGCAGCTTGAAGTGACATGCTGTGGATATTAAATCTGCAGTTTCTGTCATTTTATGCTGCCGATATTTTTTTTGCAGCATGTGCATGAGAATTCTTAAAGGGCCTTTTCCAGCATATGTTCTCAGTTTGTAGTTTGTTTTTCTGAAGCAAACAACCTGCTCCTTACTCGTCCTCTACGGATCCAGCTCTGAGTCTCCTCCACTTCTCCTGGTGTCTGCTATTGTCTGCAGCGCTGACATCACATAAACACCACTGCTGACAATCAGTGAGCTTAGCGGCTCGTGCTGTCTACTCAGCATTGACGCTAAGCTCAGTTATTGGCTTTAGTGTTGTTGACTTGATGTCACCACCGTGCACAATAATAGACACCTGGAGCAGGAGGAGGCTCAATGCTGGGGAGAGGGAGAAAAAAACTGTTTAAAAAATAAAAATGGAGAGGATTTTCCTGAAAAGATCACACTACAGGAAATCCTCTGTGTTTTCACACCTTCAGGTCTCAGTTGAGCAGAGAGTGACTACGAAGAGCTTCTCCTGCTCTGGTGGACCCGCCATAAGAATACATGTAATGGCGGTGCTACTGGGAAAGTGATCACATCATCAAGAGACCTTTCTAACAAAAAGGCATTGTCCTTACTGAACAACCCCTTTAAAGAGCCATCTGCCCTCGTGTGTATACATTTTCACAGCTACGGGCCAAAATATTAAAATTGATCAGACTTTAATTTTATCGTAAATGAATTAATATGGAAAAAGGAAGATTGGAGGAAAAACTGCAGACATGACGTTCATGAGTGGTCTCCAACCTGTGGCTGCATTATGCTAAATATCCCTCCTGAGATCTACCATTTTCTTGCCACTAAATACTGTATCCTCTTGCGGATTTGTTTGGAATAATTAGGAAGTTTTCCTTACATGGAAGGTGCCTTGTCCCGTGGGAAACATTAATCAGCCACTGCGATTCTTCCGAGTAGAAACACGGGCTCTTTATAATTGTGATTCATTTTAACACTAGCGCATTAACGTACTACAGATGTCTTCGCTTGTCTTTTCGGGAACAATCGATCCTTCATTCCTCTCTTTCTGTGGAAGACAAAAGGGAGGATAACAAACAATTAGCAAAATGTTCCCTTCAATACAGAAATTACAGTCAAGATACTTCCGGCAGAAGTTCCTTTGTTTTAGCATTTATTAATGAAAATATATAAAAAAAACCAATGTTCTGTCCGTAGTACCCAGTAGTGTGAAGATTGACTGGTAGCAAAGTATGTATAAAATACGTAGAGAGGCTGTGACTAGCGTCCACAAACATTGATTATAAAGTAATCGTCATTTTAATTTTTTTTTCCATAAATCAATAGTACAGGTTAAAAACAACTTTGTAACATGTCTTATTAGAGAAATCGGCTTCTTTCTCCTCCTGGGCTGATGATCAGTCATTGTCAAAATTCTCAATTCACAGGTGAAATCTGTTGATTTTCCATTGCTGAGATCAGAGGTGACAGTTACTGCTCACAAATTTTTATGGAGAACTTTCGGCAGAATGTCTATTTCTGCCTTTAGCTCCCTTCACCATTGAATTTTAAAAGCACCAATTGTCATCTGCTATTCCTTTAATGGGTAAATCTTCCTTTACTGAATGCAGATTTTATCCAAGAATTGAAAATGGAAGATCAGTCCCGGAGGGCAAAGAAGCGGATTTCTCTGATAAGATATATTGCAAAATGTCTTATTTTAATGTGAACTATTAATTTATGAAATAAAAATTAAAATAAAAGTTATCCTTTGAGATTATTTATAGTGTTAGTGTATTTTTTTTCAACACTGACCCGTCATACACTTTCTTTACATTCATGAACTGTTCTACAAAACCAGATCAGGTGCGTCTATCTGTAGCAGGATGGTCCTTTTTTTATTAATAACCTTAGAGGAAGCCATAACTAAGGAACCTCTATGCTGATTATGCTGCTGATAGACCCATCTGCCTTAGAAACGTCGACTATGGGTATTGTATTGATCCACCTTGGTCATAATGGTCTATACCAGAGGCCTCCAACCTTTTTCAATTTAGGAGTCCCTTTCAAATGCAAAAGACGATGTTGAGACCATGATCCCAGGGAGTACAGGGCTTTGCCGTGATATTAGCTGACTGTGATATGGTTTTGACTTTGTTTCCAAGTTTTAGTAATACCATAAGCTCAGAAAAGTATATGGTCCACCATGGAATAAAAATAACATTGTCACATTATTATTATTATTATTATTATTGCGCCATTTCTTCCATGGCACGTTACATGTGAAAAAGGGGCATACATAGACAAGTACAGAGGAAGAGAGGACCCTGCCCACGAGAGCTCACAGTCTACAGGGGATGGGTTTGGATACACTAGGAGAGGGTAGAGCTGGTCATGCGGTGGTTCAGTAGACTGAGGATCACTGAAGGTTGTAGGCTTGTCGGAAGAGGTGAGTCTTCAGGTTCCTTTTGAAGGTTTCGATGGTAGGTGAAAGTCTGATGTGTTGGGGTAGAGAGTTCCAGAGTATGGGGGAAGCACGGGAGAAGTCTTGTATGCAGTTGTGGGAAGAAGAGATAAGAGGAGAGTAGAGAAGGAGATCTTGAGAGGATCGAAAGTTGCGTGTAGGTAAGTACTGGGAGACCATGTCACTGGTGTATGGAGGTTCTGCATAATTAGGTAAAACTAATGTTGACATCATTGCCACAATCCCCCAGACATCAGTGGTAAAAAGTTTAATAAATGGGCAAACAAAAGTGGTTGGTATGGCTAGTGCTGTCCATGGGAAAGGTTGGGACATCCAGGCGGTGTGAAGGTTCAAGCTTAGATCTTCATGCGGAATATGTTAGCGCTATATAAAAAAAAAGATTAGGTCACGTATGAGACCATCCCTATTTTATGTTCCGTACTAAGCGCGAAGCATCACCACGCCTGGATGTCCTATCTTTTCACACGGGCAGCACATGCCGTATCAAACTGTGGGTCGAGAACCCCAAAAGCATTAGTTGGGGAAACATTCGTTTATCCAGTTAATTTGCTTTACAGGGAATAAAGGACCTTAACCATTAATAGATTGGGGTATTAAATTGGAGTAAGGTCACTTTTTAGGTGTATCGAGAGTCCTGTGCCTAATGATGATCCCAATGATTATGACAGTGAGCCCAAAAAGTATTAAGAAATCTTGAAAAAAAACTGTATTACTCTCAGTGCTCAGACATAAGAGGGTAGGAAAATGGCCCAGAATTGAGGGTTTGGGCCAATATTCATTCGCTCTACTTCACTGTGCAGAACCCAAATTCCCAGCCAGACCCCTTTGCCCCTAAGATGCTTGCTCATTTACACATTCTTGTTTCCACCTGTCGGATAAATCCCCCATGCCCTGGACCTTATGACTGTATCAGGGGGCTTTTCAGGTCATCACAGTCCTAAACCTGCTTTCTGACTATATGTATAAAGAAAAAATGTACCCTCACCCAGAAGGCTAGCCTTCTTCTCTCGGCTGTTCTCTTTTTTGCTCTTGTCTCTATGTTTTTTTTTATTTTCTTCTGTTGTTTTTGTTCATTCTTTATCCTGGCACACCACAAAAAAAAAAACCTCTAAATCTCCCCACATGCCCCATTGCTTAAACGATGGCGTGCGTGCTCACTTTTTCTCGCCCTCATTAGGTCATTCATGGCCATTCTAAAAAGGAAAAAAAAAACTTTTTCTTTTTTCTTCCCCCTACAGTTCTCCAGTCCATGTGAAACAATGTCTTATAACAACACCGGCGCCTAATCTCCATGTCAAAGCAATTTTCATTCCCCGGTGCATGGACCGCTATCATTTTGTAATGTTTTGTTTCTTTTTGAAAAAAAAAAAAGAATTAGAAAAAAAAGAGCAGTAAGCCGTCACGGGGGCCTGTCGTCCTTATCTCAATGTCTGGAAACTTGGACGGCGCATTTTACTGCGCAGATAAAATGGAAAGAACTCCAAGTTCAGCGAATCGTAATGGGTTTAAGTTGTAGTGAGATCGGCCACCAGAAGATCAGATAACCGGGGTCCTTCAGTTGTCTTTTTAATCAGGTTCCCCGCAAGGCTGAATGGAGACAGAACAGACACACACAGCGAAAATATAATTCTTGGATAGGTTAAGTACATGTTTGAACTCTCGCAAGCAGAAGCGATTTGATGATGACTTAATCATTTTCTGGTCAATTATCTGTAAGGACCCTTGCAACTGCACGGCAATTATGATGCAAGATGGCCTTTTGGGACAAACACCAGTCTCCCTGCTTCTGTTTCCTCAGATTCCCTGCCACGAATTTTCATTCACTTCATTATCTCTGTTAACATAGAAACAACTTTCTGTGCAGTAATTACAGCCCCAATGCACACTTTAGCTGTCATCTTGATGGAGGCCTGGATGTCCTCATGGCGGTGTCGGATAAGTGTTCTTTGTTGATTTTTGATTAATGTACACGTCTTCCTGGAGCTTAAGGGGGGAGAGTGAATGCTTGCGATGACAAAAGGCAGGGGGGTTACATATCAGCTTGCATGATTTAAAGCTATGGGTTTATTGGCTTTGGCTTGGCAAGCGAGGGTCTCATCTGTTGTTTAAAGGGAAATTTAAGCTAAACTTCGAGTCACCCTGCTCCTAAAGAATATCTGTGACATGAGTATAAATGCGTCCCCTATTATAACGTCAACCGCTTAGAAAAAGTTTGGAAATTTCCATAGCGCGGTGCCGGTGTGAAACTTTAATCTGTGGGCCCTCACAAATAATTTCCTTCTCCCCGTTTTGGCCACATTCGCTGTAACAAGCCTATAAAAAGAAAAGCTATATTTTTTTTTTATTTTTAAGTACGGTATCACCATTTTTCTCATTAAAAGGAATCTGACAGCAGATTTTTTGCTGTTTAATCTGATGTGTCACTTACTAG
Source organism: Ranitomeya variabilis (assembly GCF_051348905.1). Lineage (NCBI taxonomy): Eukaryota > Metazoa > Chordata > Amphibia > Anura > Dendrobatidae > Ranitomeya > Ranitomeya variabilis. Next base: position 38,375,724 of record NC_135233.1, on the reverse strand, counting down.
GCTGTATTTTGCTGTTTCAGTAAAATCAGTGGTTTATCAGCAGGAGATTATCACTGCAGGATTAGGTGTTTCCTGTTTCCTGGTCCAAACCCACTCCCAACACTGCTGCTTTCTGTCACTATACAGTGTACACAAAAAGCTGCCAATCAGTGGTGTGGGCGGGGTTATATAGGGCTCAACATTCTGAGCACTGCTAGATATGCAGCAGTGATTCTCCCACAACTGCTGCAGAATGCAGAAAACTAAGTGATATATTGCTAGAATCGGGTTCTCTGCCTTTACATCATGCTGCTGTCAGATTACATAGCAAAAACCTGCTCACAGATTCCCTTTAACTTTTAGAAATTAATTTGGGATTTGGAAATGTGAAAAAATGTATCCAAAATCAATTTACATTGTAACAAGAAGCCTTAAATTAGTTATCCTAAACTTTTTTTTTACAATGTGCCTAAAAACTAGACCAGTAGTTGTGCCCGATGCCAATCTTTGCTGTTGCAGTGATCACAGACTGCTCCTGCAAGAGATTCTGCAGCTTCCTTTGATGTCACATCGACAGAGCTGCTGCTTCTCTCTTGCTCTGCTCTGTTGGTGTAATGGCTGCTGATGTTGTGCGGATTGATAGCTGACTCCCGGTTGGCTGTCAATCAGCATGACATCGGTAGTCCCACCCCCTCAACAGAACAGCCTGGAAGAGGAAGAGCTGCTCTGTTGACGTGGAACAGCTGAATCGTCTGCAGGAGCTGATACCAGGTACAGCAGAAAGGTAGTTAGGCCCACAGTTAAAATAAAATGTCCTGGACAACCCCTGTACTATAATCTTAAATGACTTTCCACTTAAAGGTGTTGTTCACCTTTGGATATATTTATTTTACTTAAATGCACATATTTGGAGCTGAAAATCTTTTTTGCAGTTGGGTTCAAAATTTAAGTTAAAAATGTTGCAACTTTTGCTTTTTTACAGTCTCTTTTTTTCCCTCCACATCACCTTTGATGTGGTCTATGGTAATAACTCAGCTGAGAGGAGCTCAGAAAAACACAGATAAAAGAGTTACAAACTTCCCTGTCAGACCAACATAGTGGGATCACTGATGGGTTCTCAGATAACTTATTCTGCAGCCAGCAATACAGTGGAACGCAGAGAGGCTATTGAAGGCAAACAGTGCAGCATTTTTATTGAAAGCAATTGCTATTTTTTTTTCTATTTAATGCACATAAGTAAAAATAAAAATTGCCCCCAAATATGGAAAACCCATTTGATCTAAAACTTATTTGATTGTAGAAACTGGAAACCCTGCCTTATTATTCCCATCTTTTTGGGAATGATGTTTAATTAAGACATTGTTGGAGGTGTATTGCCATAACAGGGAGTCTGTGTGTTTCTAGGACCATCTGTATTTAAGGTGGAAATAAAGATATAAAGGCATCTGCTCCTAAGTTATAGGAGGTAAATAGGAGAAGTAGAAATATATATACAGTGGCATATAAATGTTTGTACACCCCTGGTCAAAATTACTGTTCTTGTGAATAGTTAAGCAAGTTGAAGATGAAATGATCTCTAAAACACTTAAAGTTAAAGATGACACATTTCCTTTGCATTTTAGGCAAAAATATTGTCATTTTAAAAATTGCAAAAAAAGGAAATGGGCCAATGCAAAAGTTTGTGCACCCTTGGACATTTGTGTGCTCAGATAACTTTGACCAAGGTTTCAGACCTTAGTTATCCTGTTAGGGTTATGGCTTGTTCACTATCATCGTTAGGAAGGGTCACGTAAAGCAAATTTCCCAGCTTTATAAAAACCTAGCCTCCTAGGTTTTGTTGTGCCAAAAATAGCTGCCATAGGTTCCTCTAAGCAACTGTCTAGCACTCTGAAAATGAAAATGGTGGAGACCACAAAGCAGGAGAAGGCTGTAAGAAGATAGCAAAGCGTTTTCACCTTGCCCTTTTCCTAGGTCAAAATGTACAGTAATTAAGAAATGGTAGTTAATAGGAACAGGGGAGATCAAGATAAGGTCTGGAAGACCAAGCAAAATTTCAGTGAGAGATGCCTCTAAAGCATTGCTACAGAGGCAAATCAGAACCCCCGTTTGACTACAAAAGACCTTCAGAAAGATATAGCAGACTCTGGAGTTGTACATCGTTCTACTGGTCAGAGATTCCTGCACAAATATGGCCTTCATGGAAGATTTATCAGAAGAAAACTTCTCCTGCATCCTCACCATAAAATTCAGTGTCAGAAGTATGCAAAAGAACATCTAAACAAGCCTGATGCATTTTAGAAGCAAGTCTTGTGGACCGATGAGGTTAAAATAGAACTCTGTGGCCACAATGATCAAAGGTATGTGAGGAGAAAAAAGGGCAGAGAATTTCTGGAAAAGAACATCTCACCAACCATTAAGCCTGGAGGTGGATCAATCATGCTTTGGGGTTGTGTTGCACCAATGGCACGGGGAACATTTCACGGGTAGAGGGAAGAACAGTTTCAATTAAATTTCAACTAATTCTTGATGTAAACATAACACCATCTGTAAAAAAGCTGAAGTGGAAAAAAAGATGGCTTATACGAATGGATAATGATCCTAAACACACATCAAAATTCACACTGGACTACCTCAAAAAGCGCAAACTAAAGGTTTTATAATGGCCCTCACAGTCCCCTGATCTGAACATCATTGAAAATCTGTGGGTAGACCTCAAAATAGCAGAGGATGCAAGACGACCCAGGAATCTCACAGAACTGAAAGAAATTTCCATAGAAGAATGGATGAAAATCCCTCAAACACGAATTGAAAGACTCTTGGCTGTCTACAAAAAGCATTTATAAGCTGTAATACTTGAAAAATGAGGTGCTACTAGGCACTAACCATGCGGGATGCCCAAACTTTTGCATCGACCCATTTAGCTTTTTGTAATTTTTAAAATGTAAAAGATGATTTTTTTTTTTGCCTAATTTTAACTTCAGGCCTTTTGCAGATGATTTCATCTTCAACTTGCTTAACTATTCACAATAACAGTAATTTTGACCAGGGGTGCCCAAAACTTAGCATGCCACTGTACCTAAGTATTGCAACACTTTCTGATCGGTGTGGACCAACCTCTGGAACCTTCACTGATCCTGAGGCACGGCACTTATTTATCTCTGTGCCCCTTTCTAAGTTTTCCTATTTTGTTTTATTCCCGGCCATCTAGTTTTACAGAGATCTTCAAACTAGGCTCAGTTTTAAAGTGGGTCTTATCCCAGCGACATGTCATGGTCATTTCATTTAACAATAAGGAAGAAAAATACATTTTACGAAAATGATGTTGAAACAATTAAGCTCCAGATTAGACTAATGCTTGTCGAATGCGCTAATATTAGCGGTCTCCACTAACAGTCTAATATATGTGGAGGTCTCCCAGTTCTCCCCGACAGATGATGTTGGAAGGAGGAAAGTCAGTCGATCCTTTTGTAATATGTGAGATAAGATGCTCTCTCGTAGAGAACACAGGAGCGACTGTTCCTGTTCATGGAAGAGTCGGGACTGATACCCGGCAGCCGAAAGATCGCCGAACCCTTAGGCAACAGCTATTAAATGTGCATGGAGCCCCTTAGTCACACTCTCCAGCAAGTTATCCACCCATGAGATTACATTTAGGAGAATGACGAGGTATATGTTGTGATTGTGGTCTTGTTGAGCATAACAAAATATTTTTTTTATTATGCTCTATTTATAATTATTATCTATAATCATTTGCCTTAGATTGGTCACCTCTACTGTAGCCGTTCTTGCTGTCATTGACCAGGGTGCGGCCATGTGTATTGGCAAAAGTTTTCGAAGAAAAAAAAAAAGTCAGATTTATGAAATAATAAAGTTTGTATGCGCACTTGATTGGGGGTTGCATTATCACAGATGCCCCTTGAGCAAACAGCAGTTGGTTATGAATTTATTCAGGGGATGAAAAATGAAGTATATCTCATATTCTGGGTTAATAAATACATGAATGGACCAGTTCCGTAAGACCCGAGAGGGCACATGATGGTCAAAAAGAGGCAGCCCATTTAAGGCTGTATTGATGTGGGTACATTCAGTCTTCAATTTTGTACTTTCGTTCTACCTCTTTATTTTTGGAGGGTATTGTCTGGGGTCAAAATGTATTTTTAAAAGGACTTTCACTGGTACTGTATGGAAAAAGTGCTTACACTGACTCCCACAACTCCCATTCCCGAACATACCCAGGCCCAATTACCAAAATGACGGGAAATGCCCGTTCAGACAGTGACTGACAGCAGTGGTGACCTACCTCAAACAGTGATTGGGTAAACGTTGGACCAGAAAGAGAACAAAGACGATTGCGTAAGCTGCAAAGGATTGTTATTTTTTATTTTACACCAGTCTTAGCCCTTTTCAAAAAATAATTTTCATCCTCCATGGAAAACCCATTACCTAAGTGAAGTTTTGCTGTACGGATAGGCTTTGAAAATGACCTGTCATTCTTGATGTAATAAAAGCAAATAACTTAGCGAAGTTTATGGGAATAGCATAATGAGAAAACAGGGCAGCAAACGACATCTTCGCGCAGATTCCACTAAAGTTCAATTGAGATTATTATCTGTGCCAGCAGTGCCATCCCAACACACAGATGTAACAGAGGCTCTTGTTACCAAATGTTTTCATTGTGCATTGGAGATTACCTTCTATATAAAGTGTATCTCGAGAGACCCTAGGAGGATAAACATGACTGCCTTTTTAGAGCAGAAGACTGAGCAGCCAACCTTGCTTCTCCTTCGACGCTCTCCAAAGCCTCAGCTGTACCTTTGTATTATCTCCAGTAACAGAAGGGGGCTTCATGACACTCTTATTATAGTTTACTTGACTTCAGAGGGATCTAAGCTATATTAATAGCCCGAACAATGCCACATGTGCCTGCCTTTGTCACGGATACCCACGTATAAATGTTGTAGTAGAGCATTGTTTTCCATTAAGCCCAAGCTGTCTGAAGCCAGGAGTCTTACTGACTTTAGCCTCTGCTGTCCGTTCACCAAGCTACTTCTCATTTCTTTCTTATACAAAATAAGTCAAGGTCGAGTTTCCCGTTGGATGATCTTGTATAGTATGCAACTTCGTTATAGGAAATGTCTACCCTTGTGAAGAACAGATATCCGATCGTATAGATGGGGAGCAGCTGCAACCCATCCTCGGGGGTCCGTCAGAATATGTCTCCAAAACATATTCCATAGCACTGTGCAAAAATTGTCATCAATCGTTGAGGCTCACAACCTAAATTCCAAATTTAACTATCAGTTCATTCTTGATGAAAACCAGAGAACATGGGGAGAACATAAACTTCCTACTGATGTACCCTAGATTGGATTTAAATCCAGAGACGGATCCTAGGTTGGATTCGGATACAGAGATGCAAAAAGCCTGTGCTAACTATGAGGCCACCATGTCTTGACTTGCATAGACTTTAGTTTCCCTGAAGCTTTTCTGCTTGGTTATTGAATCACCCAGCCCATGAATTTTTATATAAGTAAGCCTCTGTTCACACTTGAACTTTTTCCTGCAAGTTTTCTTGTCTGGCCACTGGACCAGACCCCTGGGATCTTCCTGCCACCTGCAGCATCCCCAGCGCCTCTACTGATCTGTAGGCCAAGGATGACACACACATGACATCAAAGGGATCTACTGATCAGTAGAAGACCTGGGGATTTCAGTTGCCAGAGAGGTTTTCATTTCTCTGGTTCAGTGACCATGGACTACCAATGTGGCCGCTGGACCAAAGTCCTGAAAATCTTTCGGCTCTATTGTTAAAAAATCTATACTTTTTTTTACCAGTTAACTCAATATTGTAATAAATTGGTATCATATAGAAATGAGTGAATCGATTTGATGCAAATCGAATTTGTGTTTAATTTTGTAGGAATTTGCAGATTTGAACAATTTTGTGTTTCAACTAAAGTAAAGTGGCTAATAGAAGAATATTGCGTTAGCTGGAGAACACTCAAATGACCTCAGGCACAGCCGGGTGGGCTTCCGTATATTACCTTGGTGCTAGTACATCACTTGGCATAGCACAGCCGCTCAGAATGCACTATCACAGCCTGTTTACATCAGGAGCATGAGATGTAGCACCCATTTTGTGGTGAATCTGGATAGTGAGAGGATGTCACAGCTAGCCATAAGAGATATGGAGAGAAAGTGATAAAGCACTGGAAAAACTGTACAGATAGTGCTTGATAGCACAGTAGTGAAGAACGGTTTACCACAGGCATATAGGGTGAGGTTATTTCGATATTACCAAGGCTGTTTTTGCGTTAAAGAGCTTGAAAGGGGTTGGATACAGTCCTCGGAGACCTCAGAGTGTTACATCTTTTCAGGGCAATTGGAGGTTTTGCAGTACTTGGTATTTACACATAAATCGATTCACTGGGAATCAATTTTTGGGGAAAATTCTACAAAGCTGGTGAATTCAAATTTCCAAAGATTCGCTCATGTCTAGTATCATAACATATCACACCTGTACGCGGCAACTCACATGTGTTATATGGACATGCGGTTTTACAGTAGTTTTTTTTATGTCTCATCCTTTTCTCACCTGTCTTTCAGTTTAACAGATGCATTACCTCTCAACTCATCAAGTGGTTCAGCAACTTCCGGGAGTTCTACTACATCCAAATGGAGAAGTACGCGAGGCAAGCCATTAATGATGGTGTAACCAGCACAGAAGAGCTGTCCATCACCCGGGACTGTGAGCTATACCGGGCCCTAAACATGCACTACAACAAAGCCAATGACTTTGAGGTACGAATATCACTCTTGTTTTAACAGTCTACTAGAAGTACTCTTCTGGATGGAGGGGAATCTGTAGTTGTAGTCCCTCCAGATTACTGCTTGGGCACCAAACTGCAATCTCTTATGATCCTTATGCAAATGAGCTCTCATACAGAATGAAAGAAACTATCTCACAAGTACCACTCAGGAGAGGTACCTCCCCTAAAAAAAATCAAAGAGTATTGCAACATGACCAGGGATAAATGCCAAATCAGGAACTCATCTACGGATAGCTGTTTCTGGATCTTTGCCCCTCATCAGTGTAGAGCAGAGTCTGGCTGGCTGAGTGTGATACCTTTGAGGCTACAAGGTTTCCCAAAAAGTACTGGTTTTCCATAAAGAGCCCGACTGAGAATGGAGCATTACGGGCAGTGCTCCTTGGGAGTAAAGTATGAAAACAAGCTCTCTACTTGGATGTACCACCTAGGAAAGTTAGCTTCTGGGTGGTACTCATAAAATGTACTCAGGAAAAAAAAACCTAGTCACCTGTGCCTGTGGTTCCTTACAATTGCTACTGCTTCATAAATAGCCAATATATAAAGGAGAAAAATACTATTAGAATAGTTATAAAATTATATTTATAAAAAATTAAAAAAAAAAATTAGTTTAACTGTTTTTTGGGGGGCCAACTTAATCTCAATTTTAGATGTCATGGATGTCATGGCATTGCTTGATTGCATCGAACATTTGCTAATGTAGTTCTACAGCACCTCATTAAGGATGTCCTAAATTATACACTTTGTTCGATATGAAAGTGGTGTTATTGTTGCATAGGTGCTCTTCTCCCCCTAAAAATTCTACTTTATTTTTAGATATGTGATGATGTGCCAGTCACGGGAGACATCTAGTGTAGAACCCATATGAAAATCAGGCTGGAAGTGCACTGAGGGCGTGTCGGTGCACGTTGTCTGCCTCTTTCCAATGAACTGACACTCCCCCGTGCACTTCCGGGCTGATTTGCAAATAGGTTTCCACTGGATTTATCATGATTGACAAATCAGATCTCTGCAAAAAAGGTATCATTTCAATAAGCGCCTACACAGCCATACACTAAATCCATCTATAAGAATGAGAGACTTGTTTCTTTTAAAAGCTATTCACATGGTGTACCCCGAACCTGATTTCATATGTCGCTGGGTGTCAACTGTGTTAACTAGAGATGAGTGGATCACTTCCCACATCAACGGTCCAGGTCAGTGCTCTCTGGCTGTAGACAGGAGCTGCACGAATTTCTTGAGCTCCCAGGTTCCCCGATGCGGAATTTTATTCATCATGAATGCGGTTCACAGGTGACGTCTCACCAGCCCAGCTATTCATAAGCCAAACCTGGGATCCTGGAGGGTAAGGAAATTCATGCAGCTCATACCCACGGCAGGAGGCCACTGACCTGGACCATGGACAGGGGTTGCGTTAAGCTATCGGTTCATCTCTGGTGTTAACCATTTGCACTACAGCCGATGTAGTCTTGCTGAATGTGACATTAACCTTCCTCTTTCCTTCTGCTGGAAGGAACAAAATGTGATGACATTGGATACAGCAGGTTTTTTTTAGCAAACCGAGCATTTGCCATATTTAGCCTCGTCCGCTCCTTCCAGACACATTTTGCTGATCCTTGGCTGTGATTAAACCTCTGATACGAGGCTGTTTCCTCTGAAATCACCAGCGTGCCCCTTATACGGCTCTCGTACCCCAGCGTGCTTTTCAAATCTACTTGACTTTCACTTACACTTGTGATATAGGTTAAGTACCAGCCATGATTAAGCAGTGAACTTGTCCCATCATAAACTGTGCCGCTGACTTGCCATTCCCTGTAGTTTGCCCTGCGTCAGGCACTTAAAAGCAAAGTCACATTAGATGCAGGAGAAGATTCTGGCCTTGTCATTTTTAGCTGTAGCCTTATGGCCAATGCCCAGAGGTGCTTACAGCACAAGAATACAATGCCTCGCATTATTCTCTGTCGATGACCAATATTTCAAATGACTCGCACTTTGCTCACATTCACATTTTGACACCAGCGGAAGGAAATGCAAAATTCACTTGGGAAACAATTAAGATTCAATGTACGTGCGTGTTTCATATAAAATGTTAAGCGTGTGGTGATAAGAAACAGCAAATGACATTTGGGTTGGAATAAGTAGATGTAGCTTGCTTATATATTTACCAAAGAATTATTCTGGAGGACAAATATTAAATTAAAAAAAAAAAAATTGGTAAATCAGACTGGTCAAATAGGTCACATTGGAATGGGTCCAGGAACTGAGCCTCCGAATAATGTCCAACATGAAAGATCACAAAAATGTGTGGCTGGTTAGTTTTTTTAGAAATACACAAGGGTGGTTTTACTAAAACTAAATTAGTATCAGTTCAGTATCTATCAATATTCGAAAATAATAGCATGCATTTATTTTTTACTTTTTCTAAAAAAAATAATGTATCATAAATAGTGATGAGCGAATATGTCGTTACTCGAGATTTCTCGAGCACGCTCGGGGGTCCTCCGAGTATTTTTTAGTGCTCGAAGAATTAGTTTTTCTTGCCGCAGCTGGATGATTTACATCTGTTAGCCAGCATAAGTACATGTGGGGGTTGCCTGGTTGCTAGGGAATCCCCACATGTACTTATGTTCTCTAACAGATGTAAATCATTCAGCTGCGGCAAGAAAAACTAAATCTCCGAGCACTAAAAAATACTCAGAGGACCCCCGAGCATGCTCGAGAAATCTCGAGTAACCAGTATATTTGCTGATCACTAATCATAAATTGTGATTCTCCAGAATTTTAATCTTTATTTTTTTATCTTAATGGCTGAGGATATTACTTCTCCACTCTCTGTCCCTGTCCAGCCACCTTAAAATATCTAATATAATGGCTTCTTCAACATGCTCACAACTGATTGGTCCTTTATTTGCACTGTTTAGCCACATTAAATGTGATTGGTCAAGGCTTCTTGTAATTAACCTGCAAGCTCCACCCCATTGGACAATGTCAGGGATAGAGACATCCTTTAGACCAGTGTTCCCCAAGTCCGGTCCTCAAGAGCCACCAACAGGTCATGTTTTCAGGATTTCCTTAGTATTGCACAGGTGATAATTGCATCACCTGTACAGGCAAGCATTCAATTACCTGTGCAATACTAAGGAAATCCTGAAAACATGACCTGTTGGTGGCTCTTGAGGACCGGAGTTGGGGAACACTGCTTTAGACTCATTAACAGGCAATTAAAATTTCATGTCATAATGTAATCGGTCAGAAAATGATACAGAAATTTAAATTAAATTCCCGGAACTTAGATAATAATGGCCTGGTGTTAGGTTGGACCATCAAAAATAGATGTGTGGGGGTCCGACTCCCAACTTCCTCTCCAATCAGTTAATTGAAAGGGTTATGTTGCCCCTATTGTTTGCCAGGCACAGCTTCTTACTGTTAGCAATGGATGTGCCTGGTACCACAGCTTTCTTCAGCTCAGTGTCTTTCGTGTGAGTGGAACTGAGCAGGAAAACCACATCCACTACTAAATGTACGGAGCTATGCCGAAAAGAAGAATGTGGCTCCTGGTGCACCCCTTTAATCAAATGATCGGCTTGGGTGTTGGGAGTTGGATCCTCACAGGTATGCTATGATCTAGACTAGAAATCTCAAACCTGAGATTTTCCAGTTGCTGACAAACTACCATTTCAATTGTGCCTTGTAAGGACATGCTTAGAGCTAAACCTCCATAAACTTTAGATAGCTGTGAGCTGAACCATAATGGCACGACCATTGTTCTGCCATCAGGTGTCTTGCTCCATTTACTCACACATAGGAGTGCTTACTCTGTTTAGCGCTCTTGTGTCCTCTATGAGAAAACCCATTGATATCAGGAGGTTCGGCCAACAGAAGTCTATGGCCGGAGTCACACTTGCGTGTGCAATGCGAGAAACTCGCGCAAGTCTATCGCATCAATACCCGGCACTGCCGCCGGCACTCAGGACCGGAGCAGTTAGCTGCATGTATTTCAGCGGCAGTGCCGGGACTTTATTAGAGAGACTCGCGCGAGTTTCTCACATTGCACACCCAAGTCTGACCCGGGCCTAACCTGTATAGTGGCCTCTAGGCTGTTTTCACAGACCCATGAAACATGGACAGTACTCGGATTGCAATACTCATATCCGGGAATAGGCCATGTTTCATGTCTGAATAAATCCGGCCTCCTAGCTTCTCTACAGTAGTGGAGTTTTCTCTTCGACATCCTACAGGTCATTATACACGTTAGGTTTCTTTCACACTTCAGTTGTTTGGCATCAGTCTGCTCCGACATAGTAACGGATCGACGGATCCGTCACAATTGTTGAGAAAACGGTTCTAACGGACCCGTTTTTTTAACGGATCAGTTACTTGGGGGTTGTCTGGGAAAAGTATCTACTTTTTGGAGCATGCGCAATTGAAAAAGTGGATTGGGGCGACGGATCCGCCGAAATGACGGTCGCGACGGATCCGTCGCCCATAGGCGGCCATTCTATGGAATGGCGGATGTGACGGATCCATCGCGAACCGCCATTTCAGCGGATGGAACGGACGACCATCTGCCACAATCCGTCGCTAATGCATGTCTATGGGAAAATAGCGGATCCGCCCAAAAAAATGGCGGATCCGCTATTTGAGGAAAATGGCGGTTTTAGACTGACGCCAAAAGACTGAAGTGTGAAAGAGGCCTTAGATGAAAGTCGGCCAAACACACCTATTTCAGTGGGACTAGCTAACTATCTTATGTGTGTGGGAACTTCCTGACTGTCTCTGACAGACGATGTCACGGGAAAGAAGTAATATAAATGGCTGAGATAATCTGCTGCCTATAGGCAACTTTTTCATGTCTCATCATAGTAAAAAACACTTGAACGTGAGCATTTGGGAAAGTAGGGAGAAATAATTGTCTGTTAGGCCGGGATCACACTTGTGAGAAACTCGCACAAGTCTCACATCTCAACTGGAACTTGGACCGTAGTGCTCAGCTGCATAGAAATACATGCAGCCGCACACTCTGATCCCAAGTGATGGCGGAAGTGCCGCGTTTTGAGATGCGAGACTCGTGCGAGTTTCACGCAAGTGTGATCCCGGCCTTAAGCGAACATTTGACCGGCGGCTATCTACTGGCCAACTTAAAAGCAATGCAAAGCGAGCGGCAGTATTATAGTCTGGGAGGAAAACATCAGACGGTTACAAATTCCCACGAATTTATTATCGGGCATCTTACACAGGTAAAAGTATCAGTGCCGATTATAGCATTATCAGGGCAGTTGAAGTTGGCCGCTTAGGTTTTAGTTAGTATATAGTCCTCACCGGTATCCAAAGTCTGATAACATATCCTCATCAAACTCAAATTACTTCTTTGTAATATCACCTGTAGCGCTCTCTAGGCAGACAAAGAGGCCGCATCCGAGTCACCACTTTGTCGGTGAGATTGCTTTTCTGTCGGATAATTGCATTTCTTTATGCCACTTCCTGATTGTTCAGTAGATGTTGGCCGATCACTGTAAATGAAGTGGGCAGAGTGGTCCGTAGTCTTTTGTTTCAACGTCACTCATTACCCCTGTGTCTCCTTCTTGTCTTTTTTTTTTTTGTCTGTGTGTCATTGGCTCCAATTCGAAACCCCATGTGAGATCCACTTTATACCTCCTTACTCAACGTCTCTATTAGTTCTACCGTATCGTGACCCTTTTTTTTCGACATCCTTAAAGAAAAAGATACAGTGTAATGTTGCTTTACTTTTCTTATTGTTCTTTGTTGAGATGAACAAAGCATTTTCTACAGTGGCTATAGCACATAATTATACAGCTTTCAATAGCAGTGTCTTGGCACATATCAAAGTTCAGAAGAGGCTTTAGAAAAAAAAGATGTTTTGTGGCAGCCTAGGGAGGGTCTCATCTTTCCTTCAGAAAATAGTTCAAGGCTCTTCTGTCAAGCTTCCCTACTTAGAGCTTTCTCTCCTCCTGCTTCATAAAGTTTAAAGGGGATTCAGTGGAGCTCTGTGATCTCTTTCCTTTGAAAGATTGTGCACAGAGCAGTCCTTTGACTTCAAGAGTTCACAGATTCATGTCTTTAGGTATCATATGTCTGACCTTATCAGTTACTCTATTTAATGTAGGAGAAAAAGTCTAAACGCTTTGTGTTGGTCTGTTTTGCATCTGTGAAATGATTTGGTGAAAAGACCATCCTTTTTAATATGCCACAGAGAAGCCATTTCTGGCTGTAACCTACCCTGTGGATCTTTTGGAAAGACAGAGAAGGGGTAAAAAGAGGGGGGAAAAAAAAGCTCCGGCCTTGTGTCTTGTACACGGATGATTTCACATTTACAATACAATTATGCAATAACAGTCCCGTACAAAACGAACCTTTTGCTTTCTGCTTTCCGCCTTCCCACCTCTATCTGATGCGTCGGTGCTTCCCTTCTAACCAACAAGCACAAACATTTAATACATTGTGATTTCTGGCCGCCTAAGCTTGGACGGCCCTAGCATTTCCCTTGCTGTGACCTACCCTTAAGGCCCTTATAATTAATTGTCCTTTAGAGATGAGGAAAGTTCAAAGACAGTGTGCGCCAGCGATGTCTATTGTCTGACATTCACGTCTCCTTCATTACACAAAAAAGGTTATCAATAGGCCTGGTACAGACTCATTTCTAACAGCTGCTGGTGATTTATTTGGCGTCCAGCTTAGAAATCAATCGGTTTCTCCGTTTATAGAAGAGGACGAAAAGGAGATATTTCTTGGTGTTGGGTATTTATTTGCTCATTTTAGCTAAGAGGTTGTCTGGGATTAATTTGGATTTTAAGAAAGTCTGCTCTCTATGAAATGAGTCAGGGGGTTTTAGGGGCAACGCAGTTATGTCAAGGAGGCCTAGCTGCAAAGCTGATCTCTCAGGGAGGACTAGCTGCAAAGCTGATCTCTCAGGGAGGACTAGCTGCAAAGCTGAACTCTCAGGGAGGCCTAGCTGCAAAGCTGAACTCTCAGGGAGGCCTAGCTGCAAAGCTGATCTCTCAAGGATGCCTAGCTGCAAAGCTGAACTCTCAGGGAGGACTAGCTGCAAAGCTGAACTCTCAGGAAGGACTAGCTGCAAAGCTGAACTCTCAGGGAGGACTAGCTGCAAAGCTGAACTCTCAGGGAGGACTAGCTGCAAAGCTGGTCTCTCAGGGAGGACTAGCTGCAAAGCTGATCTCTCAAGGATGCCTAGCTGCAAAGCTGAACTCTCAGGGAGGACTAGCTGCAAAGCTGAACTCTCAGGGAGGACTAGCTGCAAAGCTGATCTCTCAGGGAGGACTAGCTGCAAAGCTGAACTCTCAGGGAGGCCTAGCTGCAAAGCTGAACTCTCAGGGAGGACTAGCTGCAAAGCTGAACTCTCAGGAAGGACTAGCTGCAAAGCTGAACTCTCAGGGAGGACTAGCTGCAAAGCTGAACTCTCAGGGAGGACTAGCTGCAAAGCTGATCTCTCAGGGAGGATTAGCTGCAAAGCTGAACTCTTAGGGAGGCCTAGCTGCAAATCTGATCTCTCAGGGAGGATTAGCTGCAAAGCTGAACTCTCAGGGAGGCCTAGCTGCAAAGCTGAACTCTTAGGGAAGACTAGCTGCAAAGCTACTGTCAGGGAGGACTAGATGCAAAGCTGAACTTTCAGGGAGGAATAGCTGCAAAGCTGAACTCTCAGGGAGGATTAGATGCAAGGCTGTACTCTCAGGGAAGACTAGCTGCAAAGCTACTATCAGGGAGGACTAGATGCACGGCTGTACTATGAAGGAGGACTAGATGCAAGGCTGTACTATCAGGGAGGATTAGATGCAAGGCTGTACTATCAGGGAGGACTAGATGCAAAGCTGTACTTTCAGGGAAGACTAGCTGCAAAGCTGTACTATCAGGGAGGACTAGATGCAATGCTGTACTATCAGGGAGGACTAGATGCAGGCTGTACTATCAGGGAGGATTAGATGCAAGGCTGTACTATCAGGGAGGACTAGATGCAGGCTGTACTATCAGGGAGGATTAGATGCAAGGCTGTACTATCAGGTAGGACTAGATGCAAGGCTGTACTATCAGGGAGGACTAGATGCAAGGCTGTACTATCAGGGAGGACTAGCTGCAAAGCTGTACTATCAGGGAGGATTAGATGCAAGGCTGTACTATCAGGGAGGATTAGATGCAAGGCTGTACTATCAGGGAGGACTAGATGCAAGGCTGTACTATCAGGGAGGACTAGCTGCAAAGCTGTACTATCAGGGAGGACTAGATGCAAGGCTGTACTATCAGTGTACTATCAGTGAAGACTAGGTGCAAGGCTGTACTATAAGGGAGGATTAGATGCAAGGCTGTACTATCAGGGAGGACTAGATGCAAGGCTGTACTCTCAGGGAGGACTAGATGCAAGGCTGTACTATCAGGGAGGATTAGATGCAAGGCTGTACTATCAGGGAGGACTAGATGCAAAGCTGTACTTTCAGGGAAGACTAGCTGCAAAGCTGTACTATCAGGGAGGACTAGATGCAATGCTGTACTATCAGGGAGGACTAGATGCAGGCTGTACTATCAGGGAGGATTAGATGCAAGGCTGTACTATCAGGGAGGACTAGATGCAGGCTGTACTATCAGGGAGGATTAGATGCAAGGCTGTACTATCAGGTAGGACTAGATGCAAGGCTGTACTATCAGGGAGGACTAGATGCAAGGCTGTACTATCAGGGAGGACTAGCTGCAAAGCTGTACTATCAGGGAGGATTAGATGCAAGGCTGTACTATCAGGGAGGATTAGATGCAAGGCTGTACTATCAGGGAGGACTAGATGCAAGGCTGTACTATCAGGGAGGACTAGCTGCAAAGCTGTACTATCAGGGAGGACTAGATGCAAGGCTGTACTCTCAGGGAGGACTAGATGCAAAGCTGTACTATCAGGGAGGACTAGATGCAAGGCTGTACTATCAGGGAGGACTAGATGCAAGGCTGTACTATCAGTGTACTATCAGTGAAGACTAGGTGCAAGGCTGTACTATAAGGGAGGATTAGACGCAAGGTTGTACTATCAGGGAGGACTAGATGCAAGACTGTACTATCTGTAAAATTATTTTATCTGATCTGAGCCCTAGTTCTAATTCTGGCACATTTAAGTCACTTGACGCCTTCTTTATTGTGCCGGTGTATGGGTATATGATTATTCTAAAATGAAGAACAACACTACTTTATGACTTTTTCTCACAGTTTTTTTAGTTGTATGTTATTGTTTATTTTGACATTTTTAAAAGGTGAAAAATAAGCCTATAGGAAAAAAAACTTTCTAAAAAAAAAAGAGAAAAAACCCAAAATGAATTGTATGTAGTGTATTTTATATTTTTCCTATGGGCTTTAACCCCTATCTCTAATCGCTGCTGTTAACCATTTAGATGTTGCTGTCAACCACCGACAATCATAAGGAGCTGATTGGTTTCAAAGACAGCTGGGGACCTGCTGGAAGCCCCCGTAACTGCTATCTTAGCCCTGGCCTGAACTTCATAGGAGAACCACAATTACATTATGTACAGCGGTATTGCTGTATATATGTAAGTGATCACATAGCCACAAGTGCAAGGCCACTCTGTGGACTAAAATAAGACAATAAACTAATTTCTTTTTTTTTTTTTTTAAATCCCCATTCAAAATAAAGAACTTAAAAAATGAACAGAAAATCATATTTAGTGTAATTGAGTTTGTAAAAGTCTGATCTATCAAAATATGATATTTTATAAACTGCACATTAATTGCTGATAAAAAAATGTCAGAATTTCCGGTTTTCGGTCCCTACACTTACCTGAAAAATACAATACAAAATGATCAAAATGTTATATGTGCCTTAAAATGGTATATAGAAAAAGTACAGCGCAGCACTTAAAAAACAAGTCCTCAACCAGCTCTGAGGACAGACAAATAATAAAATAACGGGGCTCAGAAAATAGCATAAAAAAACTTTTTTGCATGGGTCTTAATTTTTTTTGTAGCCACTAAAATATATAGAAAAAACAAAACTTTTAAGTTGGGTATCACCGTAATGATACTGTCCTGGAGAATCATGGTACCAGGTCATGTTTTACCATGCAATGAATGACTTAAAACGAAAAAAGAATGTCGGAATTGTTTTTTTTTTTACCATTTCACCTCATTTGGACTTTTTTCCCGTTTTTCAGTACATTACAGGGTAAGATAAATGGTGTCATTCAAAACTACAACTCATCCCGCAAAAAAAATACACCTTAATATGCTGACTTCAAAATAAAAAAATGGTGGTGTTTGAAAGAAGAGAAGTAAACAACGAAAGTGAGGAAAAAATAAAAATGTGGGGGGTCGTTAAAAGGTTAGCATTTTAAAAGAAAAATAATAATAAAAAATAAATGCTTAATAAAGAAAGAAGATAAAAATGTCTAGTTGTAGACCAACTACTTATGGCATCCTGCAAGTTAATAAGTTGGGTCTGGGGAGAGACTTGTATTCCAAGAAGCAGCACCAGGGTCCTTGTCAGGTCTCTGACTGATACTCTCAGCAATTTGACCTCCCTGTCACTGGTGTCAGTCTTCAGCCCATGATGACCTCAACTTGCCAGACAACTTGAGAAAATCAGGAGGAATAGCTCATTTCAAATGAGGCTCTGGCCTGACAAAACAGGACCATTGTTAGCAGAGTGTTCCCGGAGCAGACATAATATGCATTCTGCTCTGCTAAACAGCAAACACGGCGATCATTCATGCAACAGGTTCCCTGTACTTAAGAAGAAACCGTAGATACTATCGTACGTAGACACAGCTCATACAGTAATGCAAAAAAAGGCTCATCAAAAATTAAAGCTGCTCTTATGAATCTTTAATTGGAAGCAATGAAAAGGGACACAGGCGAAGCCAAGTGTTTTGTTTCCAGATTCTCTTCAGGGTTTGCTCGCTATTGTGTTCACTTTCTCAAGCAGACATTCACTTCACAAACTGACATAAGTCACTTCTGAACAGACAGGCAGCTGCCTCCCCGCAAACACCTAACCTATTCAGTGAAAGCCGCCGTCAGGTGACGAGGCCTCTTAGCACTTTCCAGACCCCGCCGCTTATTTCCATCACAACAAAATAATGCTTCCTGCAGGCGCTGCTTAAATCTTCCAGCAGGAGCAATCACTGAGACATTAACTATTCCATCGAAACAAATGCACTTACAATGCTGGACCAGTCCCAAGTGCCCTGTACCCTGACATTGTAGGAAGAAACACACACAGATAGATAGATTGATGGATAGTGAGATACACAATAGATAAATATTAGATAGATAATAGATAAAGAGTAGATAGATAGATAGATAGATAGATAGATAGATAGATAGATAGATAGATAGATAATAGATAGATAGATAGAGAGATTATAGATAGATAATAGATAAATAAATAGATAGATAGATAGATCATAGATAAATATTAGATAGATAATAGATAGATAATAGATAGATAGATAATAGACATAAATAGATATTGGATAGATAGTTAATAGATAGATAGATAGATAGATAGATAGATAGATAGATAGATAGATAGATAGATAGATAGATAGATATAGATAGATAGATAGAAGATAGATATTAGATAGATGATAGATAGATAGATAGATAGATCATAGATAAATATTAGATAGATAATAGATAGATAGATAATAGACATAAATAGATATTGGATAGATAGTTAATAGATAGATATTAGATAGACAGACAGATAGATAGATAGATAAATATTAGATAGATAATAGATACATATTAGATAGATAGATAGATGATAGATAATAGATAGAAGATAGATATTACATAGATAATAGATAGGTCAACAGATAATAGATAGATAGATAATAGACAGACAGATAATAGATAGATAGATAGATAGATAGATAGATTGATAGATAGATAATAGATAAATATTAGATAGATAGATAGATAGATAGATAGATAGATAGATAGATAGATAGATAGATAATAGATAATAGGCTTGAAAAAGGATAAAGATATCCGAAACGTCGCCACGCCGTTCAGGCATTAAAGCCCTCTTTTTTCTATTTTTTTGTGCTGTCTTTCTTTTTTTATCTATTACCAAGACCATTTCAACAGTGGTTGGGAAGACGCTGCACTACAATTTGGTAATATAAGATGCTGTTCCGATTTTGAACCATAGATAATAGATAGATAGATATTAGGTAGATAATAGATAAATATTAGATAGATAATAGATACATATTAGATAGATAGGTGATAGATAATATATAGAAGATAGATATTAGATAGATAATAGATAGATAGATAGATAGATAGATAGATAGATAGATAGATAGATAATAGACAGATAGATAATAGATAGACAGATAATAGATAGATACGGTAGATAGATAGATAGATAGATAGATAGATAGATAGATAGATAGATAATAGATAAATATTAGATAGATAGATAGATAGATAGATAGATAGATAGATATTATCAAGAAGAATGGATAGAACAAAATTCTGAAGAAAGATATTTTCAGGAAAAATAGAAAGCTAAAGCCATAGATGGATAGATATTCTCAAGAAGCATAGATAGATAGAAAGATGGCTAGATATTTCATTGAATGATATATATGAGACAGATAGATATTCTAATCAATGGTTCAGAAAGATAGATAGATAATAGATGATAAATTCAGATAAGATTTCTTCACTGTTAGTAGATTTGAACACAGAATAATTCTTGGACAGTTTCTTATGCAGAAATAACTGAGCCTATTGCTTATGTCATTTTTATTTGCTTTCTTGTATTTGCTTTTTATATTCTCCAATATCTTTTTGTGACCACATCATGGTTTATTTTTGCAGAGGGTAAGATAAATTTATAGGAAGTCAGTTTGTAAAAGCTTAGTCCAAAAATTTTAAAAATATTCCCATGAACCGCCAAAAAATGGAGTTCACCTTTCTTGTATGTCGCTATCTTTTTTTTTTTTGCTTATCATAATTTTTCCCGTAATAAATCCAAATTGTAGGTCTATGGTCTGAATATACCCACTATATATATCAGATTATTAAAGTGGCAGATTATGGTTCCCGAATCAGAGTGCAGTGTTGACTCGCTCTTGACAAAGGTAGTCTTGAAGGTCAGATGAGCCCTCTGGAGCAGCCAGAAGGATCACTCACGTGAACACCCCCCTTCCCCCGCCTCCTCCCGGCTGAGAGAACTTATGTGACCTCATTTGCATGTTGCATGGGGAATCTTGTTGCTCCCAATCAGGGTCAATTAGTGGATATCCAAGGACTCAAATTTTAGCACGGCATCTAAAGCAAGAATAATCTAAAAATCACTATAAAGTGCCAGATACTTTGTAACTTCGGAATGAAAAAAGTTTAACAAGTGATGACGATTAATAGTAAACAACGGACCATTTGTGACCTTTACTAGACAGTTTAAAAAGTAGTTAAAGTTTTTAATTTTTAATTTCTTATCAGTCTTTGAAAAGTTCTGAATGTTTGTAATTTGCTCCGTTACTTTAATTTGCCGCCTACTCTCCCAAGCACAAGGCTGCGGTGCTGTTTTATCTGCCTTGTTCAAGCTCCCTAAGAATCTGCTTTCAACAGCTGATCAATAAGAGGATGGGACGTTTTCCTATGAGCCTCTACCCTCCCCAATACTCAGTCAGTTAAAGCCTCTAAGGTGTCATTCAGATTTTTTTTCTCGTATATGAAAAATTGGACCAATTTCCATCATTTTCCAGGGTTACATTACTGTGTTTGGGGAGTGTGTCCGTTTCTACTATCAAGGTTGCATCAGTTGCAAAAAAAAAAAGCTTCATGTACCTACTAAACAGTAACAGATGGATAAAACATTTATGCCATCCATTTGCTATCCTTTTTTTTTCATGGACCCATTAAATTGCATTGGTGAGTTGTATGTGTGACTCAAATGAAAGATGGGAAAAGGGTGAAACTCGGTGAATGGAGCGCCGAAAGGAAACTCTGACCCCAGAATGGGGTTTAAGCCACAACGCGTTTCAACGGAAGTACCGTCTTCATCAGGTGTACATTTGATGTGGCTTAAACCCCCATTCTGGGGTCAGAGTTACCTTTTGGCGCTCCTTTGACCGAGTTTCACCCTTTTCCAGTTTCTGTCCTTCTTCGGAGGTGTTCGGCTGGAGCTGCGGGGGGACTGTGCGCCCTCCCCTCACTTGGGCTACCTATCCAGCGCTCCTAAAGATTCCGCCTTTTACTGACTTTGTTTCAAATGAAAAATGGACATGTCTCTGTTTTTTGGGTTTTATGTGGATAATCTGCAAAAAAAAGGACTTGTACACAGTGTCGAACTAGGGTGCTAAGGGCCCACCAGTAACATTGACTTTAAGGGGAGCCCACTTTTCACCTGCATACCAATATTACACTATCCCCGTTCACAAATTTACCTATATCTCTATATAATTATAAACTGGGTAGTTTAGTTAATGAATGATGAGATGCTGCTTTTTTTCTGTACAGAGTGAATTATGCCAAGTACTGCCCATACAGAGGGATTGGGGGTTCAGATCTGCATAGCGGCCCACCGGGGGATTGCCGTGTTACCCTCCTGGCCAGTCTGAGCCTGCATGTACACAGCCATATAGAATATAATGGGTTTGTGTTCGTGGATAGAACATGTATGTGAAAAACATGTCTGAATGAGCCATAGGATAGGATCAGATGAACGTATGTTTGGTCTGCACAGACCAATGTAATTTCTACGTACTAGTATATCTCAGGCCCATGTGACCAAAAATCGCATCCGTGCTTGTAAATAGCAGCCTGCTCTTGCACCCGTTTGGTATGCGGACGACATACTGCTACAACTTGCAATTTGAGTTTTTTAATGGCTATCTGAACATGCCCTAAGCCTAGGTTCACATGGGCCATTAGATGTTTTGACAAATTGTGGACCTTACTTGCTCCATGCGCTCATTTTTTCAGCGAAGGAGCGCAGGATCTGCCTACCTTTACAAGCACTACCCTGGTCCATAAATCAGACAACCACATGCTGTGATTTTTTTCCATGTATCGCCTATATGCACTTGCGCTTAGGTTAATATCAGGTCAGTGTGTGTTTTCTGCATGGACAGCACACGGACCTAGAAAAAAAAAGAGTTAATCTGAATTTACCCTAACACAGATTGTAAAGTAAGGATTATCCTGAGCAGCAGCTGAAAGCAGATTCTTAAGGAGCTTGAGCTAGTCAGCAAAAACAACAAAAAAATTCTGAATTTCGCAAAGGCTGATCAATAATTTAAAAAAAAAAAAAAGCTTTGCAAATTTCTAGAAAAAGAGACGTACCTAACAGAACTGTGCCAAACTTATTGATGACATGCCCTATCATCTCGGTGCCATATATTGGTGTAAAGTAAATCGAGAGTCATCGGAAGAATGAGAAGAGCATCATCTATTGTGTCTGGCCAGTTGCACTCATGTCCGATATACGGTAGTTTAATTTTATTTTGGGACACTATTAATACATCTTCCCCAATGGTATCGAAAAAAATAGTGTTTTGCCTCTATTGTCCAACCAGAGCAAGAAAGTGGGAGAAGGGAACAGGGGCCATGCATTTTTTTGCAGCCTGGGTGACTTACGACAAGATGATAGATGCTAAAGGCCCGAGGGTTTTCATCACGGTTAGGATTTGTGTTTTGTCACATATTCACTATTTGCAAAAGCATGTAGGAAAAAAAAAAAGTATTTATAAGGAGTAACCCACAAAAACTAAATATATATAACTGCACAAAAATAAAGTGATCATTTCTCTGCTCGTCCTGTCTAATAATCCAGTTTTCAGCCTCCAACTTATTAAATCCTGGCAATTCTCCGCATCTCGTTGTTGTTTTTAGGGCCGGTGCAAATGAGAAATTGTGATTCTCCTCTCGGCGTGTATGCATGAGGGACGTTAAAGACTTGTATTTATTTTCCCCCATTTCACCTTGTGTACAGTCTGGTCTGTGACACTGATGGTGATTATGTCATTATTTTACTCTGGGGGTCTCTGGCACATCTGCAGAACTGATGTACATCTTCTTTGTTACGCTGGCATACGTCCCATATCACCAATGCTTCATTAGCCTTAGTGACTGCCTTCTTGCCAGACAAGAATGCCCAAATCTGAGCTTCTTTTGTGCATGCTTGTTCATTTATTCATCTTTGCATTTCTTGTGCGTTTTTTATCTCCTTGTATTTCTAAAGAGCAGATGTCTGCGCCCCCCTCTCCCATATCTCCTGAGTGGCATGGGGGAGAAGAAAAGTGACTCCTTAACCCCTGTGGGATCCTGCTGACCGAAAGTGACCTTTAGCCTGGGTTTTACCCCTAGTTTGTATGAAAAGGAAGAAAAAAAATTACATTTTTCACAGCGTCGAAAATTTTTTGTATATTGTAATAATTAACCTAAGTTAAAAAAAAAAACCATAAAGTAATTTTTCTGTTTTGCATGTCTCTACAAGGAGAACTTTGTCTCATCTGGGGAATTTTTTGGGGGATATTCCTCACAAGAAAAAAAAATAGGAAAACGGGTTTCAGAACGTCCCTTATCATATTAAAGTTTGTTTGCCCGGCTTTGTAGTGGATGTTAGCTGAAAGTTTGAAGGCCACATAGTTCGTAAACCTTGGTGGCAACACATTGACCCCTTTAGAAATCGGCTTTATCTGGATGAGAAAACCGAGTTCTGTTGAACAAACTGTCTATCTTGGCAGAAGTTATCTAGAAGCTAAAATCCAACTATTGATTTATAGTTTTTTTTGTAACTTTATTTTCAAAGAATTCTACTGAATTTGATAATCAAGACAATTCACGTGACCTTTCATGTGTGTTAGGCATATTCATTAATTAACACACCTTCCTGTCATGGTGGCGCCTCACCACCTCATGTATCATTGCCAGATGGTGGATTCACATCAGTTGACTTTTACGTCAAAAGTGTCCAGAGGAGTAAGATTAGTATAGAAAGTATATGGGTTCTGCACTTTGGACAATCCTGGCTTGTTAGGAGAGAACATTTGAAATTAGCGGATAACAAAGGGTTCCACTGCTTTATTCCCCAGAAATCATGTGTGGGCAGAGGCGCCGCTAGGGTTTTGGTTCAGGGGGCAAAACTTCTGAGTGGGCCCCTAACCAGGTAACCTTGATTACAACTGGGTGACGCACCCTAATAGTGGATGTAGGAGAACCTCAGCAGATGACCGCGCTGTTACTGAAGATAATCTCTATATAAAGACCAACATGGATATTACCGCCATATGGTTAGTGGTAGATACCAACATACAAGAGATCACAGCACAGTTATAGATGATGACTTACAGCTGACGTTCTTTCTTATGTAATTGTTCACTTTTCCCATCTTTTCCATCTGGCCCAGACCGACATGACAACTTCTTCCAGCCAGGTCTCAGCTGCAGAGATTACAACAAAGACACATTTCACGTCTCATATTTTCCGCACTGTCCCCAATGGGACTACTCCCAACCTGCACAAACTCCTCATGCTGCTGATACCCCAATGCTGAGCTGCTGCTACCGTATGTGACCCTATTACTGCACCTACTGTGTGGTTCTCTGTGCCCTCTGAAGCAACACTCTAGAATATAGTGATGCCAGGTGCAAGTGCCCTAGAAAACAGGGCCCACATTTTGTCCCTAGAACAGTGATGGGCAACCTTTTGAGCTCGGTGTGTCAAAATTCGCCAAAAAACCGAGCATAACTTGGGTGGTGTGTCACCTTGATAAAAAAACAATTTTGCGACATGTATAGTTTAAATAACAAATATGTATAATTAGAATTAACTTACCTGCTTAGTGACTTCTTTGTTCATCTGTCAGTTGGTTTCTTTTGTTGGTCTTGCTATTATTTAACTTGTGTGGGGTGCCGTGAACTAAGATAAGTGGGGGGGAGGGGGAATTCTTCCAGTGATGGCGAACCTGTGGCACTCCAGCTGTTGCAAAACTACAATTCCCATCATGTCTTTACAGCCAAAGCCTTTGCTTTGAATGGCCAGCCATGATGGGAATTGTAGTTTTGCAACAGCTGGACTGCCACAGGTTCGCCATCACTGATGCCTCCCTCTCACTTATCTCAGTAATGGCCAATGACACCCCACAGTTCACTGGATGATGGTTGCTGTAGTAGTCACAGGGCCTGAGTCCAGACAGCTATCACAGGGCCTGAGTCCAGACAGCAATCACAGGGCCTGAGTCCAGACAGCAATCACAGGGCCTGAGTCCAGACAGCAATCACAGGGCCTGAGTCCAGACAGCAATCACAGGGCCTGAGTCCAGACAGCAATCACAGGGCCTGAGTCCAGACAGCTATCACAGGGCCTGAGTCCAGACAGCAATCACAGGGCCTGAGTCCAGACAGCAATCACAGGGCCTGAGTCCAGACAGCTATCACAGGGCCTGAGTCCAGACAGCTATCACAGGGCCTGAGTCCAGACAGCTATCACAGGGCCTGAGTCCAGACAGCTATCACAGGGCCTGAGTCCAGACAGCTATCACAGGGCCTGAGTCCAGACAGCAATCACAGGGCCTGAGTCCAGACAGCAATCACAGGGCCTGAGTCCAGACAGCTATCACAGGGCCTGAGTCCAGACAGCTATCACAGGGCCTGAGTCCAGACAGCAATCACAGGGCCTGAGTCCAGACAGCAATCACAGGGCCTGAGTCCAGACAGCAATCACAGGGCCTGAGTCCAGACAGCTATCACAGGGCCTGAGTCCAGACAGCTATCACAGGGCCTGAGTCCAGACAGCAATCACAGGGCCTGAGTCCAGACAGCAATCACAGGGCCTGAGTCCAGACAGCTATCACAGGGCCTGAGTCCAGACAGCTATCACAGGGCCTGAGTCCAGACAGCTATCACAGGGCCTGAGTCCAGACAGCTATCACAGGGCCTGAGTCCAGACAGCTATCACAGGGCCTGAGTCCAGA
Source organism: Ranitomeya variabilis (assembly GCF_051348905.1). Taxonomy (NCBI): domain Eukaryota; kingdom Metazoa; phylum Chordata; class Amphibia; order Anura; family Dendrobatidae; genus Ranitomeya; species Ranitomeya variabilis. The sequence goes on along the minus strand of NC_135233.1, from coordinate 38,349,963 downwards.
CAGCTATCACAGGGCCTGAGTCCAGACAGCAATCTCCTCAGGCCTCAGAAGTGCAGCCTGGGACTTCTGGTCGGTGCAGCCTGGGACTTCTGGTCGGCGCAGCAGGGAGCAGCGCAATGTCGCCCAAACAACACAGATCCGACGCAGAGGCCTGGGACTTCCGGGAGCTGCGACTAGCCTACCGGAAGTCCCAGGCCTAGACGCTCTGCACCGGAGCTCTGTTGTTTGGACCCACAGACCTCCTGCATGGCATCCGATCCGATAGATAAAAAATCGGATCGGATGCCATTGTTTAGTATTCCGATACCGCAAGTATCGGGTATCGGCCGATATTTGCTGTATCGGAATTCCGATACCGAGATCCGATACTTTTGTGGTATCGGGTATCGGTATCGAAACAACATTAATGTGTGTAAAATAAAGAATTAAAATAAAAAATATTGCTATACTCACCTGTCCGACGCAGCCTGGACGTCCGCGAGGGAACCGGCAGCGTTGTTTGCTTAAAAATCGCGGTTTTCCTTCCTTACTTGAAGTCCCGGCTTGTGATTGGTTGCGTGCCGCCCATGTGACCGAGACGCGACCAATCACAGCAAGCCGTGACGTAATTTTAGGTCCTTCAGGATTTTAAAATTACGTTCCGGCGTTGTGATTGGTTGCGTGCGGTCACATGGGCGACGCAACCAATCACAACGCCGGAACGTAATTTTAAAATCCTGAAGGACCTAAAATTACGTCACGGCTTGCTGTGATTGGTCGCGTCTCGGTCACATGGGCGGCACGCAACCAATCACAAGCCGGGACTTCAAGTAAGGAAGGAAAACCGCGATTTTTAAGCAAACAACGCTGCCGGTTCCCTCGCGGACGTCCAGGCTGCGTCGGACAGGTGAGTATAGCAATATTTTTTATTTTAATTCTTTCTTTTACATATTAATATGGTTCCCAGGGCCTGAAGGAGAGTTTCCTCTCCTTCAGACCCTGGGAAAGAAGCAATTTCTATGGGGCCGCGGCCGGCGGCCGGCGTGTCACTGAAAATGACTACGCGTGTCAGCACTGACACGCGTGTCATAGGTTCGCCATCACTGCCCTAGAAAGCAATAATACCCTCTGTGTGCCCCTTTGATAGCCACAGTAACCTGAGTTCCCCTATAACAATAAGTGCCCACTTTACATTTAATAATGCCCCCCCTGTACAGCTCCCTATACACAGTATAATGCCCCCTCACTGTATGTATGCTGATCTCTTAGTATGCTCCAAACTGTTTGATGGCTCCAACACTGTATGATGGCCCCGTCATTGTAATCTCCACACTGTATGATGGCCCCCTAGATAGCCTCCATATAGCATAATGCACCAGATAGTCCTCAGTATAGTATAATGCACTCCCCATAGGCTACCATATAGTATAATGCAGCCCCCCATAGGCAGACTCTATACAGTATAATGCACTTCCCATAGGCACACTCTATATGGTATAATGCACTACCCATTGGCAGACTCTGTAGTATAATGCAGTCCCCATAGGCATACTCTATATAGTATAATGCACTCCCCATAGGCAGATGCTATAGTATAATGCAGCCCCATAGGCAGACTCTACAGTATATAGTATAATACAGCCCCCATAGGTAGACTCTATAGTATAATGCAGCCCCCATAGCCACACTCTATAGAATAATGCACACTCTATATAGTATAAAGCAGCCCTCCATAGGCAGACTCTGTATAGTATAATGCAGCCCCCCATAGGCAGACTCTATAGTATAATGCACCCCCATAGGCAGACTCTGTATAGTATATTGCAGGCCCCCATAGACAGACTCTATATAGTATAATGCAGCCCCCATAGGCAGACTCTGTATAATATAATGCAGCCCTCCATAGGCAGACTTTATATAGTATAATGCAGCCCCCATAGACAGACTTTATATAGTATAACTCAGCCCCCCATAAGCAGACTTAGTATAGTATAATGCAGCCCCCCATAGGCACACTCTGTATAGTATAATGCAGGCCCCCATAGACAGACTCTATGTAGTATAATGCAGCCCCCATAGGCAGACTCAGTATAATATAATGCAGCCCCCCATAGGCAGACTTTATATAGTATAACTCAGCCCCCATAAGCAGACTCAGTATAGTATAATGCAGCCCCCCCATAGGCAGTCTTTATAGTATAATGCATCCCCCATAGACAGACTCTAGTATAATGCACCCCCATAGGCACTCTATATATAGTATAATGCAGCCACCCATAGGCAGACTTTATAGTATAATGCACCCCCATAAGCACGCTATATATAGTATAATGCAGCCACCCATAGGCAGACTCTGTATAGTATAATGCAGCCCCCTATAGGCAGACTCTATAGTATAATGCAGGCCACCATAGGCAGATTCTAATGTAATGCACCCCATAAAAAAATAAATCGAATACTCACCTCTCTTCCTCCTGGTTCCTCTACTCTGAGCTCCCGCACATCTCCGGACAGCGGGCGCCGAGTAGTGACGTCATCGTGCCCGCTGTCAGTGTCTGCTTCAGGGATGTCAGATGCTGACGGGGATGATGGGAGAGGGTGCGTAATGCTCCTCTCATCAATGCAGTCAGCTGTATCGGCATCCAGCTGATACAGCTGAACTTGCGATGACAGGTGGGGGGTCCACTGCTGGCAACGGGCCCCCCCGCCTACTCAGGTGCCCCATAGCAACCGGGTGGTAGAGCAGGGAAATCGATTCTCCCTGCTCTGCCACAGAATGTAACTGTATCGGCGTTCACAGCGGCGTAGCTCCAGGTGGCCCCCTCAGAGCGTGAGGCCGATCGTTCCCTCTGCCCCTCCGGTAGCTACGCTTCTGTGTGTGGGAAATCTGGCAGTAAGTGTTCCGCTTTCCTGCAGTGCCACTACAGGTGAAATGAAGTATTACACAGTGCTGAAGTCTCCTCATCTAGAGATGGCCTTCGGAACTGCTCTCTACTAAGACAAATAGATAAGAATCCAGAAATGAGGACCTCGCTCTATTAACTCAGAATTCCCTCATAGAAATATAATCATATTTTTGTAACACCTTATGATAGACCAGCCCATGTAGAGGAAATGAAAATAGGTGGCTGTCCCATTTACAAGTTTCCCGATAAGCTATTTTGAGTTAACAGAATGGAGTTCCTCACCAGAAACTCACTGTTAACAGGGTGTCCAGTTAAGGCAAGTCATTAGCTATCCAATGGATATGTGATAACTTATTGATCGGTGGGGGTCTTCACCGATCAGTAGAACAAGGATATACTACCACTCTACATGGCTGTCAGAATAAGCCTAGTGCGGCACTCTGCAGCCTCATAGGAAATGATTAGAGCAGAGGTCGAGCATACGCACCATTATAACGAAAATAACAGTGCCCCATTCTGCCAGTCAATGCTGGTCCCAGTGGTCAAACCACCACTAATCAACAAGTTGTCACCTATTCTGTGGACAAGTAATAACTTGTTTTCACCAGACAACCAAGAGAGCAGCTACCAAGAGCATCTTCCCTCACTTGAGGACAGAGCGTGTCTATACATCACAACCCATAGATTTCACTGGACACAGTGTAATACTCCTGTTCCCCTGTGGGGGCACTACAGAAAAACTGATCACTTGCTAAAAGGATCTTTCATTGTTGATCACTGGGAGTCCAATTAGCTACTTATTGAGTATGGATTCTACTGAACAGCAAGCTGAAAGCAGATTCTTAGGGAGGTTTAGCTAGTTAGCTAAAACAGCACGGAAAAACAGTGTTTGGGAGAGAAGGAGGCAAAATAAGGTAATGAAATATATTACAAAAATTATTTAAAAGGAAGAGGAATAAAAAAGATTTCTCAAAACAGACATAAAAGAAAAACTTAAAAAAAACTTGCCATTAGTGGAAGACGAAATGAGACTTGTGAATAAACACAAACCAGAACCCAGTTCTATGTGACGAAAATAATAGACAACCCTGTGTTGGACCTGTAGAACATAGATGAGAAGGGCTTCATAGTGGAGCAACTCATCCTTTCTTCTGTACATCGAAATCAGAGAATCTATATGATACCGAGTGGTCAATATGTTGGTTCAATTCTCTCCCCAAAATTTAACCATTTATGATTTTCTTTTTCTTTAGTTCATTTACAGTGTCCAGGTTTTGCTCTTATATTGTTCCCGCCGGTCCTCTGGGGATTCCGTTTTTTGTATTATTTAAATCCACCGTACAGTTCCAGAGTTGTTATTTAGTGCTTATTTAAATTGTCATGACTAAGTGGGCGTGGCTCACAGGGTAATAATGCTGAGCAGCCTAAAGACACGCCCCAGAGGATCTTGTGAGCACCGCCCCCTTGAAAAAGCCATACAAATTAGCACAAAGGCTCACTGGAGCTGTATGGAGGATTTGGAAAAAGGAATACTAGTGGGAACAGGATAAGAGCAAAAATGATCACAGGTCCTCTTTAAAAGGGATATTGGAAACTCTAGAAGTGAGCTGAGTATGGAGGGTGAAGAAATCATCTCATTCTAATTTGGTCCCAAACCTAAAATCTCACGTTCCCTGCCTGTGGACAATATTTGAAGGCAATGTCAATTAGAAAGTTTTAGTATTTTTCCAGAAGAAGCTTATGCCTACCCTTAATTGTTATTGTATGCCTTATATGGGTCTTCTTTCCATATTCTTCCTGAATTATTGACTAAGGATAATTTTTAGGCAAAAGTGCTTTTTTTTATTCGTTTCCTTTCACCTTCTTAATATGCCATCAGTGGCTTTTCCAAGTCCAAAAGAAGACAACATGTACCGCTCTGTTAGGAGGAAAGGTTTCTCCTCAGTCAATATTTACAGGACAAACAGCCGGGGGTAGCAGAGTTTACTCAAGGGAATCATGTGCACATAAGGGTGAATGAATCCTCGGTAGAGAGCTCCAACTGTTTGTCTCATTTCCTCAGGTATCATTTGATCTTATTTTTTTTTCCCCTGTAACCTTTTATTTTTGTTGTTTTTTTTTTTCACCAAATTCAAAATATGTACCGAAAAGTATCAAATCTGCTGCGCAAAAGTATAAAATCCAAGTGTGAACAGAGCCTAAATTATGGGAGTGATACAATTAGCCATAGGATTTAAGGAAACAGTGCCTCTAGTGGCCAAATATTTAATTGCACATAATAGTCTAAAAATGGGGGGGGGGGGGGGGGGGGGCGTAAGAATAGTGAATGCATTCACACCCAAGCCGTGGAGCAAAAAAAAAATTTCTTTGACCTATATGAGAAGACCAATACTACTAAAATCCTGTGATTGTTGGAAATTTTGCATTGGAGCCCACAAGCTTCTGGTTACCCCATCTCATTTTCTTCTGTGTAGAAGTCAATAAAAAAAAAAATCTCATATGAAAGATTTTTTTTTTTTCTATAAAATAAATGAGTCAATTAGAAATAATGACAAAAAGTTCACAAGCAGACTTTTCTTTCGAATTAATTAGAAGATGGTTTTGCTGTCCCTAAGTCAATGTATTTTCTCAGCTCCGGGCCATCCAAATAGTGAGTTCAGTGGGGGGGGGGGGGGTTTATTTTATTCGTTTAGGGTTTTTTTTGGTTTTTTTGCAATTCATGATTGTAAAACCCATCTGAAATATTCATGCAGAATTGTCTGAGAAGCAGTTTGTGTTTTATTTACTGCGCAGGGGAACAGCCTCAGTGGATTAGTTCTACAATACCCGTAACAAAAGCACGACAGCTGATGCATGTGATGTTAGGAGGTGACAAAACAGTTAAAGTATGCTGCTGGCTACAGGCAAGCAGTCAGCAGATGCAGACAAAAGGATTTGTGACAAGAATAACTTGAGCAGTCAAGAGTATCCAAAATACCAATACCCTTTTCTCCTTGACATTGTCTTCTCCTTACTGTCAGCATTGTATTGTCCTACTATAGGCAAGAAACCTATAACTCAACGTTTATCCAGAGAGGCAAGACTTTCCAAATAGTCCAGCTGTCCTCCATGGACCTGAAAAATCTCATGATAGATAGATAGATACATAGATAGATAGATAAAAGATAGATAGATAGATAGATAGATAGATAGATAGATAGATAGATAGATAGATAGATAGATAGATAGATAGATAGAAGGTCCATAGTGGATGTCATGGTGGACGAAATTCATCAGCCATCCATCTCGCTTAGGCTCCAATGTCAAAAGTGTACATGTTTAACATGAACTTTTTTACTGGACATTATATGACTTAGATAGATAGATAATAGATAGATAGATAATAGATAGATAGATAGATAGATAGATAGATAGATAGATAGATAGATAGATAGCTGTGTCTGACCGTGCAGGGCCATCACACAGTACACATCAGGGGCACATTTATAAGATTATCTCAGCACAGGAACATTTTTTTTAAACCCATCCAAATGTGGAACTTATTATTATTCCGATATCTAGTGAATAAAATTACCGTATGTTTTGTTTGTGGGAAAACTCCTTTAACATATTTAAATCTGCACTCCTTCATCTTTACAAATGTTCTTCATTTTCGTCAGGTCTTTTTGAGGTCATTAAGATTAGTTAAGCTGGGGTGTAACTAAAATAGTGGCAGGGGTCGCAATCGCAGCAGGACCTGGAGACTAGGCGGGCCTAAAAGATCCCTTTGCCCCATAGGAAAAGACTATTACTATTAAAGACCTGAGAGATAGTTGGAGGATCTGTTGGAGATTTTGCACTAGGGCCCCCAAGCTTCAAGTAACCCCACAGTTATACAATAGACAAGTAAAAAGATACGAGATATTTTCATAGTTTTATGGTTGAAAGAAGATTCCTATATTCTAGATAGGCTAATAGATATGTGATACACAGATGGATATTAGACACATAGATAGTAGATAGATAGATAATAAATAAATAGATAATAGATGATAGATAATAGATAGATTGATAGATAGATAATAGATGATAGATAGATGATATATAAATAGATAATAGATAGATATATAGATAGATAAAAAGATAGATAGATAATAGATGGATGATATATAGATGTATAGATAATAGATAGATACAGATAGATGATAGATAATAGTCCATATCTACCCCCATTTACTGCTCTTTTTCATTTTTCTGGATGAATAGATAGATAGATAGATAGATAGATAGATAGATAGATAGATAGATGATAGACAGATAGATAGATAGGACTGATGGCTATGTGATAGACTGACAGGTGTAGACAGATCATACAGGGTACATCATATAGATGTCCAAACTTTGACTCGTACATGTAAAATACAGAAGATGTAGGAATTGTTACTTCTGAGCCCCGTGTACATATATTGTACTTTTTATCTATTTACTAAGGGCGGTATGAGGGTAGACAGACACAATCTGCATCTAGCGTTTCTATGTGTAGTAGGAGGTCACAATGAGTTTTTCAGCAATATTCGCACAAGTCTCGGCAGCCATGATCATCCTCTGGTCATCAGGTCTAGGACCCAGCCAGCCGCTGTGGGTCACCTTGCCAGTAGCTGCCTCCATGGTAGAGACTGGTCCACAGTCCCTGCCTCCTCTTTCCCTAGCACTGGGTTGGTGTAAGCTTGAGGCCAGCCGCACAATGCTCATGTTATCCGATCCTAGCAGAGTGCGGGGAGCTGAGTGCCTACAAGCCAACGTTTTATTTTTCGAGTGCTCAATAAGAGCCGCCGCTTCTTGAGAAGATAGGAGAGGCTGTCTTCCGTTTAACCTTTGTAATTCCCCGTCTATTCTCCCTGACATTCATCCTGCTGCCAAGAGCGCTTGGCAAGGCTGGGGCAGCGCACACGTTCCAGTGACCGCTAACCTTGGTGTGTCCTGACACTTATGATGTGTATCTGCAGGACACAGAAGGCAGGCAGGCTGCTATGTCAGGCTTTTATTATGGACTGCAGATGCTGGGGACAGTCAGTTTAATAAAACAAATCAGCCTTGAAGGTAAAGCAACTGAGAAGGAGGAGGAGAGAGGAGAATCTTGTGCCGCATGATTGGAATAATGCAAAATCTCCCATGAAAAATAAACCATCTATCGACTGAGGGGCATTGGGTTATTTCTTTAAATTTTTCTTAAAAAAAATAAAATAAAAGTTTTTTCAAAAATGTATAGTAGGGAGCTTCCATACATCTAACCAGCAGCTTCCTCATCATTGTGGGGTCACCTAGACAAATAGATGATCTCATTGTTTCGCACCAAGTTGGAAAGTGGAAAAGTTCTACAGCTGAAGTGTCATCAAATACTAATTTTGTGATATTTATGTAATACTTATCAACTCCTGGGTGTTTAACAATGCATAAAAATGGATTCCAAAGTAGATGACCATCCATTGTGATGCGTTTCTTTTTTACTTCAATTTTTTTTTTTAAAAAGTGTCTGTTCTCTTGCTGTTTTTTGGGGGGTGGACAGAAAAAGAAGCTGTGCAGACCATGTTTTTTAGTCTTTACAAAAATCCAACAGCAGATGGAATAGATGTTAAACTTCATATTTTAGGGAAAAAAATATTTAAATTATTGGGTCCTGTAACGGAACAATTTATGTTTGTTTTTGTGCTTTTACAATGGAACAGAAAAATGGGAATATAAACGCAAAGGTCTTAGAATGAAAAGCTCATAAAGAGATGGCCTATCTCTAAGACGTTCCATCACTTTTTGTTCTAGAGGGCCGACCTTTGGGACACCTATGGATCTTGATGAAGGGGTCACACACTGAATTTGTTTAGAAATTTGCCTGCACCGTACCAATCCCACCCAGCAGAACCCATCAGAAATGACTGTGGTGATGGTATCAGCACTGTGGCGTCTTTGTTTCCCGAGCTCAGACACGCACCAATCATAGAGTTGTGACTTTTATGACTTGAGAATAGTCACCTTGCAGTCCCATGTAACTCCATAGATCACTTGAATTCTAGCACAGCCAATCAGAGAGTTGCCCCAGGGTGTCCACTGTTTGGATGTCCACCTCTTGCCGCCTGTTCACCAACTTTACCATGGTGGCGACTAAGGTATAACATGGACACACTACTATTATTTTGACACTGTTTATACTTTGTGAGCTATATTATATCATTATTCCTTAAATCAAACACATTTTGCATAGAGGACTCCACCGATTTGCTTCTGGCCCTAATACTGATGATGACCTGCTCCTGCCGCATCTGTGTCTTCCCCATCAATTGAAGTGTGCACATTTATGCAAAATTACTGTGCAGAGTTTAAATGGCCGCATAATCCTTATTTCTTCACTCTGGAGCTTTCTACTTTATTGTCATTTGTTTTCAGAGGCCTAATCCCTTAGATCTGCAGTGCCAATTAGCTGTAAGCCTTGACGTTAAATATTTAGATACAATAACCATCTCCAAGAATCCTCCTGATAGCAAGTACTATACATTTCCTAAACTATGATCCGTGCATAAAAGCCTTGGCAGAGTTTGGCCGTCAGACACCCCAGTTCAGGACTGAACCATACTTTACGTCAATGTATAGTGGTTATGAAAAGTTTACATTGGAGACGGTCTATCCAGTCTAAACCTCATTTCCTTAAAACAAAAAGTGATGTGTCAATGGAACCAGGTGGCTCCTTAGTTTTGGGGAATAAATCTCTATCCAGCAAATAGTCTGAGTTAAAGGGGTTTTATGGGGCTTTAATATTCTCAATATCAGATCGAGGGATGAAGAAGAGGACATTATTACCATTCCTGGCCACTACACGAAATCTACAGAAAATGTTTAGATGATAGGCAAACTGAGGACTTTTTCAGTGTGTAATACCCTTGAGGGTTGTTCTTTCTTGAAGATTTTTTTAGGTTTGGGTGGCCAGCAGGATCCTATCCCCACACACCTAGCTCACCACCCCTTTAGGGAGAGTAAAACCTCATCTTCAACTCTTTGGCTACTGGTACTGGGTTTTGTAGCCCAGGTTGAAGCCAGAAGCAATACAGACTCACTCTTCATCTTGGCGAAGGGGGGTGCTTTTCAGGTTTTCTGGCTCAGGGGATTTGGGAAGGTTTGTAAATGCCCGTCTCTTTTTGGAGAAGGTTTGCGATAGGCTGTTTTCTTTTTGAGTGGCACACTGCACGTTTGAGCTTGTGCTTGGATGTAAAAATGCATGATCTTGAGATTTCAATCAAAAATTGATGACCCCGTTTTAACAGGTAGCTTACAGCCATGGATTTACCAGTGACTTGTGGGAGGCCGTAAACATACATGGGTGGTTTATTAGTCCCACTGTAGCCCTCTCTATAAATCATCTATGAATATATGTAAAATTGACGTATAGTTTAGCCCAATGTCATCTGTCTGTATTGTATTATTCTGGCAGGATGCCCTTTATACATGTCAGGCAATCTCATGCAGCCATCTTGGCATTAAACATGGTGTGAGAAATCTTATAAAGATCTCTGGTCTTCCCGAGCTTATCTTCCTTCCCTAATCTTTTTCCAAAGATGAACATTTGTCTTTAAAGTCCTTCTATTATTAGCCGCCTTTACAATGCAGATGACAATAGACGTCTGCCATAATTAGAACGTGCAGGTGTCCGGTAAGCCCTCATCTCGCAACGAAGAACTGTCTCACTCCCCTTTGAAGAATCAGGGGGCTAGAAACCGAAAACTTTTATTAATACCATTGTCTCCTTGTATCACCAGGTTCCGGAGAGATTCCTGGAAGTGGCGCAGATCACATTACGAGAGTTTTTCAATGCCATTATAGCCGGCAAAGACGTTGATCCTTCCTGGAAGAAGGCCATATACAAGGTTATCTGCAAGTTGGACAGCGAAGTCCCTGAAATCTTTCGTTCCCCAAACTGCCTACAAGAACTACTTCACGAGTGATGATTCCACTGCTGGTTCTGAATGTACAAAACTGACTTTTTTCTTTTTTAATCACCTTGCCCCTGTCCCCTACCCAATTCCTTTGCTCCCCGAAAAGTTTGTGCGCGTGAGTGTGATTGCAACTGTGCCCCGGTGTGTACTCAACGTACACATGCATAGAAAATCTGTCATGTACTTTATTTATATCTCCCCCTTATTAATGATAACATTTGAGTAGCTACAATCTCTCATCCTTAACTAAATGTTTTATTGAGCTCCCTGTAATTATTACCGAGCACAATAAGGACGACGAGTCTAACGTGTATATAGTATATTGGGGCATTTAAGAAATGTCTGTGTACTCTATTAACTTTTTTGTCATTCTGGATTTTATAATATTTTTTTTATTACAGCTAGTTTGTGGACTGTATTTATGTTTGAGGTTATGTTAAACTGTATCGGTCATCGGAGCATTAGTGGATGTAGCCATCTTGTCTGCTAAGACCTTGCTCATAATAACCAGTAAAGGTGTCAACTTCCCGGCAGCTGTTGTGGAGAGGGTTCCTTCTTTGGTTGATTTTTTTTCCTATGGGTGTAGTGAATCTACACATGGTTCACCTATTCTAGAGGCCCATATTATATCCTAAGACTCTACTCAAGGAGCCGACCCACCAGTAGCCCTCCTTGTGGAGAGGATTCCTGCTTGGGTTGACCCCATCCTCATGGGTGGAGTGAATCTCCACAGGACTCCTCGATGTCACATGCTCAGATCTTACACATAGACTCTATGCATAGTATATGGTAAGGTATCAAGCCACTGGCATCCTTTGTGGAGAGGGTTCCTGATCGAGTTGACCCCTTCCCCATGGGTTGGGAGAGTCTACCCCATTTCAAAGTCTAATACCTTATGCTAAGGCTTCAACCGGTAAGATGCCAACCAAGCAGTACCTTTCCATGGCTACATCCCCTGTGTTCAGACGACGGCTTTACACTTTAACTCGTTATATAACATTGCCGAGTAATTTTCCCACTGACGACAAAACGGGGAAAAATTCAGTTCTCTCCTTTTGATCCTGTGTGGTATTATTACTCAGGCGATTATAGGAGTAGATTTCAAAGAAATAAGATATGGCACATATAAAGAATGATTAGTGTTCTACTGATTCTTAAGCAAATATGTCGGCAGGCAAGCTTCTATCCTGTATACTGGAAGGTTAGTGCCTCCATATTGTATATTTAAAGGGGGCTACTACCTGTTTAGGCCAGCTGGGAATTAACCTTATGGCACAAATTTTAGCACATGAGGTGCATGGTGCAGGACGCTTAGCGTTCTTAAGTTGATTTTAGTGTGTCCTCCGTGATATTACGCTACACGTGTATTTATCATAATGGATGTACTTACCAACTGATGTGGTTAGGGATTGCTGCTCAGGTTGACCCCATCCCCATGGTTGGAGTGAATCTAAACTAGGCTCTCCCATCCCACAGGCCCATGAGACATGCCGCATTTGATTTTTCTCTCATTTTTTTTTTTTTTTAACTATGGGCCCCTGTCTCCTCCATGTACATCCCTGGAATGCACTAATTGCGCCTCTCACAGATAGGAACATTTAGAGCCTGTTCAGCTGTGACTTTTTGCATCAACCTGTCTCATATAATGGTTGTGCAAATGGCCAATCAAGCCCGGAAATGACTACTGCACAAAAATGAAGCAAAGGCCCTTCCAGGGCCAAGGAGTCAGATCACTGTGAACGACATCACTGGAAACGAAAAAGTTAATGCTGCTCTCCCCTGTAAGATTAGGGGGTTAAAAAATGTCGTGAAATAGTCGGGAGTAATTTTACCTTTTTTTTTTATGGACATTCAGCAAAAAGCTGCACATGACTTAATATGTTTACTCCAAGTCTTCTCTAGTAATTCGCTACTGAATCCATCACATACTGGAAGGGACGGATGACTTACCTCATGTTAAATACCCGCTGGACCGCCTGCCTTTGGTGTTTTTTTGATTGACGGGTTCATTTTTAGCTGTTTTTGTTGGACATATAGGTAGCTCAGCTGTTTAGATATTGACACGACTGGTTGTAAAGATCTTAAAGGGGATGCATAGATTTTTAGAGGCCTCTTTCATGAGGACCTATCACTTGTCATTAATAGTTTGTTGTTTTATCTGGTGTACACGCCGCTATTCTCCTGAATCTGGCAATGTTTGTCTTTTTTTTTTTTTTAAACTTTTTTTATTAGATTTTTCAAAATAATACAGATCATACAAATCATATCATAATACAATAATATGACATTATTAAATAACAATATGTTTTCAACAACCCTCCCTCCCCCCCTACAAAAAGACTCCCAAATTCTGCTTGCGTCTGACCAAGAAATGTCTCAAGAAATTGGTGAATTGCCACCTATCCTCTGTAATAAATACCATTGGGTATTTTCAAAATGTGCTCTTAGTTTCTCCCTAGTTTCCAAAGGGAGCGAGGGAATAAAAGTTGCCCATGTAGAAAAGAATTTACCCGCCTGCTTCTCTCTATTAGTCAGTGCGTCCAACCACTCCATTCTGAATATAAACTGGATTTTAGTACGGATAAAAGGAAGTGAAGGGACTAGAGGGCTCAACCACTGGTGTAAGATGCTCTTTCTAGTCGCCGAGGCCCAAATCATAAGTGTTGCCTTGACGTGTTTGGGCAATTTGAGAGATGTCTCGTCTAAAATATTAAAAATGGCCCATTGTGGAGTAAGTGTGAAATTAACTCCACAAATACTCTGTAATTCTTTATGAATCTCTCTCCATAATCCCAGAATTTGCGGGCAGCTCCATAGGTGATGATAAATGTCAGTGTTAGGAGTCTTGCATTTAGAACATATATAGACAGTGGATGGGGACATCTTAGATTGCAAGTAGGGAGTAATGTAGGCTCTGTGTAGTATTAAAAGTGCCATATCCGTGTAGCTGCTGTATGGCAGGGTCTTTCTCTGAGACATAGTAGCCTCAAAGAGGTCACCCACCTCCAAGCCTGGCATTTCCCTCAGCCACCTCGCCACTCCCGTAGTTTTCCCCTCCCCCACCCACCTTCTACGTAATAATGAATAGATGTTGCTTATAGAAGCCGGGTTGGAGTTTGCATTTCGAATAAATCCATCCAGATTGGTTCTCCCCATCTCCCTCCCCCCCCCCGACTGACATTTCTGCACCAAACTGCGCGCCTGGAGAAATAAGAATGGTCTGTTATTAAATAGTGGGAATTGTTGTGACGCCATTTCAAAGGATAATATTGAGAAGTTAGGATCCATGAGGTCCACTACCTGCCTACATCCCTGGGAAGCCAAAAGCTTGTAAAAAGATGGTGCGGAACCCCTCAGAAACCCCGGATTTCCCAAGAAGGACTGGAAAGGGGACAAATCATGCTTTAAATTACAAATTTTCCTGCATTGTTTCCAAGTTTGCAACGTCTGCCATAGTGATGGTCTCCATTCCTGAGATATAGCCTTCTCTTTCCTTTACATAAATCTAGTCTTCATAGCCAACTGGGCATGGTAATAAATTATTCTCTGTCTGAATATTTTGGAGACCACACCCATTTAGCTAACAAAGCTATAGAGGGAAGAGGAGGCCATATCTCAGGAACGGAGAGGAGCAGGAACAAAAGAAAAACAACTTCAGATTCGGGAGAACAGCGGCATTTACACCACGTAAAAATATTTCATATTTATGGCAAGTAATAGTTTGTAGATAGAAGCCACCAACAACTCCTCTATGAGCCATATTCATGTAGCTAAGAATTAGCAGAGGCATCGATTGAGTTCAATGGGTCCTTTTCACGCATTTCTGCTCCTGATGTGGGATTTTCTTACAGAAAGACCTTTCTATGATCAGATGAGATGGAGGGACCCCGATCTTAGATATTACACTGCCGTACACAACCTTTTTATATCTCCGTTCACCAGCAGCAGAAGGATTAGTATGTAACATTAAGTTAAAAGAAAAACTTTCCCTATAGATGAAAAATCAGATAGGTATTTTAGTTTTAGAAGTTGTAGATAAATTCATGATTAAATTCTGTGGATGGTAACAAAAATAAATATTGTCCCGGGGAAAGTTTTTGGACAGCAAGTGAAGTGAAAGGAAACGTGACTTGTGAGTCTCTATCGGTTTAGTCAGTATGTGTCAAGCTGCTTATCTGCTCAGCAGGTGTCCTTGCACCAGACTGTTCTCCCCTGGCCCTGTTTTCGGCACTTATTCGGTCACGTCCTTAAACACTTTGGACTTAGGTATAATAATTAACCTATTCAGAAAGGCCTGCACTCGAGAACTCCACTGCAGATAAATGGATGTGTTTGCGAAAATAACCTTTTTAGTGGCACTTGATATATTTTTTTTATATATATATTTTATGTCTCTAATAAATATATTGGTTTTGAATTAATTGTAATGAAAAGTTATTGATAAATATAAAAAGCAAAAATATCGACAGAGGAAATGTTCGGGTCACATTTATTTGTCGTAACTTGGGTTTTTGGGAACAAAAAACTTTCCAGTCTCCTGGGCCTCAATGCAAAATTTAAAAGGGCCCTCTCTCATACAGAGGGGCTTTTTGGACTCTTTCAGTCTCCAAGTTGCACTTTTCCACCCCCCTTAGTTATTCATAGTTGAAGTACTAACGTTCACGGTTTTATTTATGCCCTCCATCCAGAATTTTCTAAATCCCACCACTATTGGACCCTCAAATTTGACGAGATTGTTTCAGAAAAATCGGCATCATTGGTATATACCGTTATGTAATTGGGTCAAGTATTGTAGTGTACAGCGTTTGCCTATTCTCAATTAATTCTCCTGTGGTTGGCAGTCTTAATAGTAACTTTTATGGGCATTCTAGGGCACCTGGTCCCAAACTTTAATGGGGTCCTATCTGCTCAACCCTAGTCTTCACTATAGGACAGCAGTGCCGGCATCACTGCATGCCAACTCCAGCTTCATATACAAACCGGCGATTGGACTGGTAGTAGGAAACAGTGTACTGCCACCAGTTAAACTGCACCACAACCCACTTGCTAGGCCACACTTTCGAGGATCATGGGGTGCGCCTCAAAGTTTGGGGAGCAGCAGGTTTCAAGTGGCTGGAGTTTAACACCTCTATCGTGGCCGAAACACCAAGACGTAGTTCCTCTTAATCGAAATCATCGAAGATCAGTTCAGCAAATCACCAGAAGTCAAGGTCTTCTGGCCAGAAAAAAGTTTAAGACTTAATGACTATCAACTTCTCAGGCAAAACGTGGCATCAAAACTGCACTTGAGAGGTTTCATTAAATAGATTTTCTATATGTAATGTCCCATTTTTTCCTCTGGACTTTTATTTGTAAATCAGTAGTTTGTAGGGTAATTTTCTAATCAGCCATTTAAATGTTTCAAAATAAACTTTTAGAGTAGCGGTAATTTTGTAATATTTTGGAACTTGAGCACTTTATCGTTAAGGTGTAGGCAGTTTTTAGATCTCTAAAGATGTGGCTATCCCGCTAATAAGAGACCACAACTTCCGGTATGGGAGTTTTAATCTACCGAAAGCGGGAGATCCACAGGTTGTAGGTAACTGGAAATGTAAACACAGCATTAATATATTCGTGCCAGAGTAAGATCACTAAACTCCAGGGAAAGTGACAGATTAATGTCCAATGCCAAACCATATTTTCCGGCTGAATGAAGAGACCGTCATCGTTCTCATAAACCATCGCTCCACCCACAGGAAAAAAAAAACTGCTTGTGCGTTGCTGACTGATATTTAACATAATCTTTTCCATTTTTCCAATTTGACTTTGAAGCGTGAAAATATATCCGTTTCATTACATTGCTAACCTGATATCTGCAATTTTCCTTCATTCTGCTGAGAGATTGAAATGCATCAAAGTAATTACTGTCAGCACAAAAAGAAAGAAAGAAATCAGCTGACATCAGATTCGTGAGGACAATCGTATGATGCCCTGTCATTATTGTGTACGAGTGTTAATGGAGTAAGCACAAATTACTATGGCACAGACAGCGGTGGAGGAAGCGTAGTTCATGTGTTGACTCGGCTTTTTGGGGGGATTTTTAGTCATGTTTTATTTGCTTTTTTCTGGGTCTATTGATTATAGTTGTAACTATGACCGGTGGTGTGTTATCAAAAATTACTGGATCTTATATAAACATAACTGAGAAGCACAGCTTATTTTATTGAACTTGTAGCACACGGGGTGCACGGTGCTAAACTGAGACTGTTCAAGAGTAAGAACTGCCCCTCTTGCCCTTAACAGTCAATGGCAGCGCAGCTTTCATTTCTTAGTCTACCCTTATAGCTGTACTGCAATCTGTAGATGAGAGTGGTAGGAATGTTTAGGTCAGAGGAGTCTCATGAGCCCCAATCTAGGATGATACACACCAGTGTTCACCAACTCCGGTCCTCAAGAGCCACCAACAGGTCATGTTTTCAGGATTTCCTTAGTAGTGCACAGGTGATTGAATTCTTGCCTGTCCAGGTGATGCAATTATCACCTGGGCAATGCTAAGGAAATCCTGTAAACAGGACCTGTTGGTGGCTCTTGAGGACCGGAGTTGGGGAGCACTGATATACACTATAGCAATTTATAATATTGATCTTAGCGCAGAGTGACATTGTAGGCTCCCTCAGGCTCCATAACATTTATGACAACAGCATAGAATTGCAATTTAGTATTTTACGTAGTTTATTGTAAATCAAAACCATTTTCAAAAACCTCATTCAGTAGTTAATGCCAATAATAGAACCCTTCTAATTAATGAATAGGTATAACCAAGATTAAAGAAAACACAGATCTAAAAAAATATATATATATAAAAAAAATTTTGTTTTACTGTAGATTATATTTATTCGATTTCTTGTACTGGGAACAGAAATCTTAGCTGAGCTTCTTTTAATAGCAGTTAGCGATATACTTTACAGCAGCCATTTGATCCACAGTAACTCATTGATGGGAGAGTGTTGCGGGCATGCCCTGTGATCTGTGCAGAGGTCACTGTGCAGGGAGAGGAGGAGGTGAACTGTGACCTCTCTTATTGTGAATGCTGAATTTCGATATCTACTATGTGGTGGTGATGTCAGTCGCTGTACAGGAGGAGGAGGTGAGCTGTGATATCTCCTATTGTGATTGATGGATCATGTGTTATGTACTGTATACAGAGGTGTTAGTAGTCATTGTACAGGAGGAGTAGGTGAGCTGTGACATCACCTATTGTGAATGGTGGATCCTGTGTTATCTACTGTATATAGAGGTGTTATCAGTAATTGTACAGGAGGAGGTGAGCTGTGACATCACCTATTGTGAATGGAGGATCCTGTGTTATATACTGTATATAGAGGTGTTATCAGTCATTGTACAGGAGGAGGAGGTGAGCTGTGACATCACCTATTGTGAATGGTGGATCCTGTGTTATCTACTGTATTTTAAGGTGTTATCAGTCATTGTACAGGAGGAGGAGGTGAGCTGTGACTTCACCTATTGTGAATGATGGATCCTATGATATCTACTGTATATAGAGGTGTCATCCGTCATTCTAGAGGAGGGGAGAAGGTGAGCTGTGACATCACCCATTGTAAATGGTGGCTCCTGTGTTATTTGTATAGGTGATATCAGTCATTTTAATCCTACCTATGATGATAATGAGATGACAGTAGAGAAGTGATCAGTTTATTAGATTTTCAAGGTGGACATTTACTCGAGAGCTAAAGCAAACACTTTCCTTCGTGTCACGTCACTCTCAATGGTTGGCATCCTTGGTTTCCCCTCAGTAACCAGCAGATATCAGCAAAAGTCGCTCTTGGTGCCGCTTACTCCGTGGTGTTAGTAAATGTCTCTCTAGTTTGTCCTCGGCGTAAATACTTCTCTTCTGAAGATCCCCCCCTCCATGCCCAATCTGCAGCCTAAGAATAGATTAATATTTGAAGGCTGATGTGTCATAAATCTCTGTTCCGATAAGTTGGGCCTTTCAGTAACTAAGGTGATTTACAAGTGAATTACGTCTGGTTTGCCTGTGTGCGTACGTATCAGGCGGTGAATGGATGTGAGATATTAAGACTCCGGGCACAAGGGTTAAGAGTGGAGATAAAACACGATTCTCAAGGTCATTGTGGATGATTTAAATCCTTGCATTGTACATGGTAATATTTCTACCTTCTCCTTTTAGTAATTATATAGTGATGTGCCTAGAAAACTTAAAAACACCAGCAAATATAGACTTTATTGTGCACCCAGGTCCCCACTTACTTCAACTTCAATCTTGTGCCTTGCACACATTCGCGATAGTTTCCGAACTCTGGATCTCCAGATTTTTCGAAACTACAGCACCCAACGTACCATGATGGAAGTTGTAGTTTAGCAACAGCTAACGAGCCACAACTTAGATACCACCGGCTCACAGTTTCATTTACCTTTACCGTTGGCTCAACATGAGTTGCAGAAGATGACCAGTTGTGGCAAAAAAAAACCTCGGGAAATGCTCGTACTATATGTGACCGCCCAGTTGTTGGGTTGTTTTGCTAGCATGTCCCGATAATCTCTTGAATTTTTATCATAGAAAATTGGGGAATGATTAATACAATTTTTTGGGGGGACGTACCCATGTGATCCCCATAATCATGTTATTGAAGTTTTCTGAAAGGACCCACCCGTGTGGTCCTCCTAATCACTAGAGGCTTGGAGCTTCATCAGCTGCAATAAGCACTATACATTTTGTCTGTTTATTACCTATGCATATTTTTTTGTGTTGTACAGAGGGGAGTGGGAGGGTTAGTAGAATTTTTTGGAAGAAAACTGTTTTAGGGAACAAAAAAAATTACAATACGGTGATTTTGTTGCCCGTTTAGATATTTGAATTTTTTTTTAAAGGATAATGGCTTAAAAAGCAATAGATAAAGCAATGATGGATGAGATTCATCATTTTTCTTCAGCATTTAAAATGGGGTTTATATTTTTAGGAAGTTTTTTTTGTCTTCGGCTATTATGCCCCATTATGGGGAATAGTTAGGAATTTAATAAGTTCCATATAACTGCAAAAAAAAAAAGCAACCCACCCATTGTACCAAAACAAGGCATATTCAAGGTTTGCGATAGGGTGTGAAAGTTCCTTCTCTATCCCCAATACATTGCAGGAGCCTCAGGGCTTTTTTATGGGCCTCTAAGTCATGAGGTCAAAGGTCATGAGGTCAAAGCAAAAATTACAGCTATTCTGAAATAGACATATATTTATGGAATTATTCTAAAAATCTCTTTTTAATCTATGGGTCCATCAATAATAATTTGTAGCAGCTAGCATGAAAGTGTGCAATCCCCCTACAGTGCCACCACAGGAGAAATGAAGTATTACAGCGTGCCAATTGAAAACAATAGGCTGTTAAAGTAAGTGAGTCCTCCAAAGTAAACTCCTAGCTACAACATAGTCCCATTCCTTGTCCTATTGATGATGATGATTATTATATAATCCCCGATATTTCCTAGTTTCATAAATGATACTTCTTTCACTTTTAGACTTTTTTTTTTATCCCCAAGAGTCATGCCTCTGAATATTATTAGTTTGGTGAAATATGTTGCTGGCATAACTTGCGACTGAATACTGTATATTTTAGGGAAAAAATGCTTTTTTTTCCTTAAGTAGGGTGTTTTAAGGGAGGGGGGGGATAGTTTTTATAAGACCTTGTATATATTTGATGAAGAAGTTGAACAAGCAAAAGAAGAGAATAAAACAGTCAATTTCTATAGAAAAAAAACAAAGAAAAAAACAACAGCGACGTTGAATAAAAAAAAAAGTTTTACATTTTGAAAGCAACGTTATCTTTCAGTATGCACACAGTAAGGCGTAGATAACGAAATACAAAAGTGTTTTATACATATATATATAATACGGAACGACTTGTGCTGACGCAGACGCCTACACATGGTTGATCTATGGGCCATTGTGACAATGATGAAGCTCAATAAATACATAGAAGTAGTCATTTCTTTCTAAAGAAAAAAAAAAAAAAAGATTTTCACCAGCAACTCTGTAAAAAAAAAAAAAAAAGACAAGTTTTACTAAACAACTGGGATGTCATTATATATGAAAAATCCAGTAAAATAAATCTATTTGCTAAATGTATAATATATTACATGACAGTATATAAAAATTCATTGTTGTATCTATTGTTCTTATTTTATTTCTGCTGTTCGCTGTGTATTTAACATCTCATGATGAAGTAGGAATTTTTTTTTTCTCCTTACAAAAATAAAAAATGCATTATGTGAATAAAATGGTTTTATTGCACTTAGCACAATCTCTTTTTATATGAAAAACTAGTTATATTAATTCTGCCTATATAGGAGTGTAAAATAAAATTAAAAAAAATAGATTTTTTTTTTCTATTTTGTTTCTGTAAACAATTGCTATACTAATGTGTTGGATTTTTTTTTTTTTTTCGCCTTTAAGAATTTAAGTCCCTTATATCTCAGCCAAACGAGAGAAAAAAAAAAAAAGTATAATTGTTTATAAGAACTGTGTATTTTACACTGACTCTCTTGATATCAATCGCTTGCTCTTGCCGTTTTGATAAAGAAAAAAAAAATCTAAAAAAAAATGACTGGCATTACTCAGATGAGTGAAAGGTTATTACATGATGAAAAAAATAAATAAATTCTGAGTCTTTCTGTGTGTGTGTAAATAATGATAAAATTGTGATGAAACACTGCCTTTATATTATTTAGCAATATGTTGTATATAGCATTATTATGCTCGTTTTTGTAATAAAGATCATATAATTTTAAGATAGTTACAAATAAAATGAATGATTTTTTTTTTTTTTTTGTTCTTTTCTAGTTAGAGGCAATTTTTTTGTGGATTTTTTTTTTTTGTCAGTTGTTCTGAAAACTTTGCATAATTTATTGGTTTAATTTATCCTAATTTATTTTCATGAAGGTGTACATTTTTTTGTATTGCCAAGGATGTACTGTAATGATTTTTGATGACACTATTACAAAATAAAATACCCATTCCATTTCAAGGAAAAAATACATTAAAAATAAAAAATAAAAATGTTAAAAAAAAAATGAAAAAAAAAAAAAAAAAACTTGTTGTGGTAGACAATTGATTTCCAAGTTTCCATGCTTGGCAGCTCCGGAATTAATGAAATAAGATGCAGATGAGGATGTAATATGATGGTGGTGATGACGTGGGTGGGAGGGGGTAGGGTATTTTATTGAGTGTGTTTTCAGCTTTTTGTATACTCTCCAGACTTTAACCTTTTCGCTTTGTACCACTTAAAAAATTCAGTAGTTCAATTGCCTTGTGTGCCTTCCATCTTCTCTGAACTGAATGTATGTGCAGTATATATGCAAGCTTGTGCAAAATAAAATATAAATTGCAAGCTCATTGTAGTTCTTCAGGTTTATTTCTATTGTTTTTTGCACTTTTTGTGTTTTCCGGTAGACTGCGACATACTGGGGTTTAAGAGGTTGTCCGGACATAACGAATTTGGATCTGCAAAAAAATAACTAATTGATACTCACCTGCCAGTGCAGACTGCTTCGTGCTCTGCGCTGAAACAGGAAGAGGAAGTGTCTCTGTTCCACATGTAGCATGACCACTACGGCCTGTGATTGGCTGCAGCGGTCAGGTAAGTTAAGCAGCACGTCCTTGGTTGTTTTTCCTGCTACTGGTGCAACGATGATGTCTCCCTTTCCTGTATCAGTATGGGAAAAAGAACCCAAACCCCACAACCTCATAAACTCTTTTAGGTATGACTTTCCTCCTTGTTAGCTCCTCATGTATGAGTTTTACAGTCTTTGTAGAAACCATGATTTCCAAATCAGCCATGGGTCTCCTGATCCGAACTGAAGAGTTTCAAAAATGCTTATAAGGTTGTTGAGTCCAGGTCAGGAGACCATTGGAGAAATCATAGTCTGTACACGGACCATGAAACGTGGACCTGTGAAGCCTTAGATCCACATTTTAAAATGGCGGTAAAAGACAATGCCATGTTCTCCACTGCTAACGTTGAGAACTGACAATCAGTTAGTCAAACATCCACTTATAGTGCGATGCTGGGAGAGCTGACATCGCTAGTCCCAAAATAAGGCCAGTGACTTCTGAAACTGCACTGCTCTGTTCTTGGGCTCAGGATGTATAGACTTTAAACACTGAACCTATACTTAAGTATTAGAACTAATTACAGTATGAATTGAAAATGAAAAAAAAAATTGTGAAGGCAAATACCCAAAGCTATTCATTTTATGTAGACAATTGCATAGCTGGGCCCAATTCATCAAGGCTGGTGTTGTTCACACCTGTCATGATGAGGGGTGGTGGTAAAGTCAGATGCTCTTGACTCATCATAAATTTGACAAGTCACCATGCCACCATCCTGTCCCATTTTGTCAGAGCTGGGAGAAAGTGGAGTGAGAACACCAAAATTTAGGCACACCCGGAATTGCTTCTAAAGTTGGTGACTGAAGTTTTTAGGCCAGAATTCTGGCATGAAAGCTTTGATGCATCAGGCCCATAGAGTAGATCTTAAAGATTCTTCTCTCCAAAAATCCACTGAAACCACTAGTAACCAGATGTTCTCTGTGTTAGCCATATCCTCTACAATCTGCCACCAGTCCTTGTTTTAGGGTTCAAAGAATCCAAAAAAGTCGTCAGGGGCAGCACGGTGGCTCAGTGGATAGTACTGCAGCCTTGTGAAGCGCTTGGGTCCTGGGTTCAGATCCCACCAAGGACAACATCTGCAAGGAGTTTGTATGTTCTCCCTGTGTTTGCATGGGTTTCCTCTGGGTTCTCCGGTTTCCTCCCATATTTCAAAAAAATACTAATAGGGATTCTAGACTGTGAGCCCCATTGGGGAAAGCGCTGTGGAATATGTTAGCGCTATATAAAAATAAAGATTATTATTTTAATATAACCACAGAGAATATCTGCAGTTTTTACCCAGTTGGTTGAAAGGAAATTTTGCATAATTATTAGCAAGGAACATAACTTTGGAAAGGAAAGTCTCAGAGGTAAAAGAAAAACTGTTCCAGAATCAGCAGACAAATGGCAAATGGAGGAGTTGCTCTGCTTAAATAAAAAAAATCCATTGAAAAGTCCTCTTTGCCTTACCAACTGATCAGATCATATATGAATTGGGTCTGTGCTAAAAAGCTATTTTTACTAATCTAAGAAGACTTTTAGCCTAAATATGGTTATGTATTTTAGTTACACAAAAAAAGTAATCTGCCACCATAAAAAGAAGTAACATCTAAATATAACTCGCTAAAACAAGTGTTAGATTAAAAAGTGTATAGAATGCATGCTACTTATGGAAATTACTTCCATGTTCCACCTGGCACCTTCACATTATGGGATTTCGCTATTTATCGCAAGATTTCATGGCTCTATCTAAAGACAGTATGGATACATAGCGATAGATTAGATATGGATAGAAAAGCGAAAGCTAACAGAGAGGTGCCTATCCTCCCAGGTAATTGCCCAGCCTGCCACATAAAATAAATGGAGGCAGCACACCAACAAAATAAGGCCGGCGTCACACTAGGCGTATGAAAATGCGGTCATTTTTTTACGGCCGTAATACGCAGTAATTGTCCCAAAACACTGTTCCGTATTTAATGCGAGGATGCGATTTTTACGCACAAATTTATCCATGTGTCATCCGTATGGCATCCGTATGGCTTCCGTACGGCGATTTTTTCTCGCAGGATTGCAAAATGGACAAATCAGGGATCCATCGGCTCAAATATTCTTAAAAACATATATACAGTCTATGTATATATATATATATATATATATATATATATATATATAATGTCAGTGGGACACATATATATATATATATATATATATATATTTATATTTAATTCGGCGCTAGATAGCAGAAAAGCCAGTAATTCAATTGCTGGCTTTTGCTTTCTCCTTCACAAACCCGACAGGATATGAGACATGGTTTACATACAGTAAACCATCTCATATCCCTTCTTTTATTACATATTCCTCTTTACTAATGTAACAAGTGTCTGTGTTTTAAATTTGGGGGCTCTAGATATTAAATTAAAGGGTTAAATCCCAGAAAAAAATTGGCGTGGGCTCCCGCGCAATTTTGTCCGCCAGAGTGGTAAAGCCAGTGACTGAGGGCAGATATTAATAGCCTAGAGAGGGTCCATGGTTATTGGCCCCCCCCGGCTACAAACATCTGCCCCCAGCCACCCCAGAAAAGGCACATCTGGAAGATGCGCCTATTCTGGCACTTGGCCACTCTCTTCCCACTCCCTGTAGCGGTGGGATATGGGGTAATGAAGGGTTAATGTCACCTTGCTATTGTAAACCAGGTTAATAATGGAGAGGCGTCAATTATGTCACCTATCCATTATTAATCCAATAGTACGAAATGGTTAAGAAAACACACACACATTATTAAAAAGTATTTTAATGAAATAAAGACACATGTTGTTGTAATATTTTATTAGACTCTTAATCCACCTGAAGACCCTTGTCACCTGAAAGGGGAGTGGGAAGAGAGAGGCTAAGTGCCAGAATAGGCGCATCTTCCAGATGTGCCTTTTCTGGGGTGGCTGGGGGCAGATGTTTTTAGCCAGGGGGGTCCTATAACCATGGTCCCTCTCTAGGCTATTAATATCTGCCCTCAGTCACTGGCTTTACCACTCTGGCGGAGAAAATTGCGCAGGAGACACTTGTTACATTAGTAAAGAGGAATATGTAATAAAAGAAGGGATATGAGATGATTTACTGTATGTAACCATGTCTTATATCCTGTCGGGTTTGTGAAGGAGATAGAAAAAGCCGGCAATTGAATTACCGGCTTTTCTGCTATCTAGCGCTGAATTAAATAAAAATATATATATATGTGTCTCACTGACATATATATATATATATATATATATATATATATATATATATATACCTATACTATGTGTAGACATTTATTCTACCTATTCTATTCTGTCAGTGTTATTTTACTGTACACCGCACTGAATTATCGGCTTCTCTGTAGAACACCGGTGCGTATTTTTCGCAAGTCACACACATGGTCCGTGTGTAATCCGTAATTTTCTCGCCCCCCATAGACTTTCATTAGTGGATTTTTTGCGCAATATGCTGACAAACGCAGCATGCTGCGATTTTCTACTCCCGTAACATACCGTATATTACTGATGCGTAATATACGGCATATAGGAGCTGCCCCATAGAGAATCATTGGGCCATGTGCAATGTGTATTTTCTGGACGTATTTTCTGCGCTAATACGTCCGTAAAACTCACTAGTGTGACGCCGGCCTCAAGCACTATGTAAGTGGACTGTATTAACCCATGTGGCCTTGGACTGATAAAATGCACTCAATTTGAACTTTATTTTGTTGTTGTGCTGCCTCCATTTATTTATTGTATAAATGTACCGTATATTAAAAATAGAGATTTGAAAACACGGAGAGATGAAAAAATAGAAAAGTACACCTTGCAGTGGCTAGTGGGCTCTCACAAATTGTCCCATTTGTGCACTAATTGCCTTCATTTTATAAGTATTTTCTATATAGTAGTAATGAACATCTAAATTTCATATACTCAATTAGCACTTACGATGGCTGCTGTATTCCCTTGTTTGTAGATAGATAAATAGATAGATAGATGAAAGATAGATAATAGATAGATAATAGATAGATAGATAGATAATAGATAGATAGATAATAGATCGATGATAGATAATAGATAGATAGATAGATAGATAGATAGATAGATAGATAGATAGATAGATAGATAGATATTTGAAAACATGGATTATTTAATTACATTTTTAAGGAAAAAAATCGAAAATGTACCTACCTACCTTTTTACATTTGTAGCTTTTACCCCAGGTAAGGCATGTCTGATAAATATTACGTTTAGGGTCCCATTGAAAAAAAAGGTATGCCTTGTTGTAGCTGGTGGCCTTTCATGAATTGGCCAATTTGAGCGTAAAGTACCTTTCATTTTAAAAATATATTCTATTTAGCAGTATTCTAAGCTCTTAAAGAAAGCCGCTGTATTCTTTTATTTGTACATAGATTGGTAGATGGACAGACAAAAAACGGGGGCAGCATTTGGATTGAAAACTATAAAAAACTATAATAGCCCATATTGCCGATGGTCCAGAACCTTTTTCAAGCCTCTTCTTAGATAGATAGATAGATAGATAGATAGATAGATAGATAGATAGATAGATAGATAATAGATATTAGATAGACAATAGATACATGATAGATAGATAGAGATTGTTAGAATTTCACCCAAATCAGCTGACCATCTAATGTAATGTGCATTGGGGTCTCCAGATTGTCCCCTATGCTGGATGTCAGCAATAAGCTGCTGCCAGAAGTTATCGGCAGAAGGTCTTTCCTTTGGTTTCCTCATGTTTTTCACCAGCTTTGGTGCTTTAATCATCCCTCAACTTGGGACACCTTTTTATAATGAACATTTATCACCTTTTTAATAGAAAATGTATTCCTACAGAAGGTTATAGGACAGTATTTGCAAATATATGCAGTAGGCAGAGGACCCATTACTGTATAGGCCATAAATACCTATTTGACCCTTTAAGTAATTCAGCTCCGTTTGTGCATTTTCACATTCTCTCAGTTAATATTTCTATCCAAATGACTAAAAACACGTTTGAGATGCATCCATCCCTAGGAAGGAAACACTTTATAACCATAGCAACTTGTAGACTTAAAAGGTCCCTATTCCTTTGCCAAAGTGTTAACCCTTTAAGGAAGGGGCCTACTTTGAACCATAAGGACACAACGATTTATAGAATATTTGTACTCAAAGAGCCTCATTTAATTTGTATTTTTCCGTTGCTTTAAAGACAAGCTTGTATTTCCAATGGTATAATTTGGAAGTACATATAATGTACTGGATACATTTTTATATTTAGAGAAAAGGAAGAAAACAGTACTTCCAACATTTTGAATTGGAACTTGCTTTTATTGCAGTCATCTTGTATGCATGAGCATCATGTTAACTGCTGCAACATATTTCATATTAATTGTTTTTGTTTTACTACTTGAAAAAAAATCTGTAACCACAATCCAAGATCCACAATAATTTAGTTTTTTCTGTTGCCATAACTTTATAAACGTGTGAAGTACATGCATGTTTTGTTTTTGTTTTTTTTTTTGTTACTTTTTAATGTAATTTGGGTGGTGGAATAAAAAAAGAACATTCATTCTCTTGTGTGTGTGTGTGGGGGGGGGGGGGGTTCTCCCCCTAATAAAACATTGTGTAAGTGGAAAAAGTTCTATTTGTAAACAAGGATTTTTTTCTGTAAACTTTATTTAACATTTTTAATTATTGATTAAGTCCAAAGTGACTTGAACATGCAATATTATAGTGATATATTATACTATTAGGGCGCATTTAGACATCCTTGCAAATTGGTTCACGGCACATTTTTAACATTGGGCATTAGAGGGGTTGTCCACCTTTGCAGACAATTTGTTTTTTAAACACATGTATTTGAGGCACGAAAAAAAAACATTCAGCTATTGCGTTTCATTAAGTTTTGCTCCGCTTGTCTTCTATAGAAGTTAGGCCACGTTCACACGTTCAGTATTTGGTCAGTATTTGTAAGACAAAACCCGGAGTGGAACAATCACAGGAATAGAAACAGGTCACCACTTCTGTATTTTTCTCCCACTCCTGATTTTGGCTTAGAAATACTGATGTAAAATACTGACCAAATACTGAGCGTGTGAACAGGGCCTTGTACAGTCGATCGCTAGCTGCAGAATGAGCTAACTACAAATCCGTCATTGAGTTCGTAACTGTTTTCTCTCTATTTTTCCGCGTTCCTCTCAGCTGATTAATGACCACAGACCACATCAAAATTGAGTGTACAGGATGCAAAGAGCCGTTAACAGTCAAACTGTTCAATATTTTTGTGAAACCCAATTGCAACGATGGTTTTTAGCCCCAAACACATGCAATTAGTTTAAAAAAAAACTGTCCCCAAAGGTGGGCATCTTCTTTAACCTCTTAACGCCATGTCCATTTTCAATTTTTTTTTCATTTTATTTTTTTCCTCCGTTTCTTCCAAGAGCCATAACTTTTTTATGTTTCCATCAATATAACCGTATGGGGAGTTGTCCTTTTGAATGGCACCATTGATTTTACCATATAGTTTACTGGAAAATGGGGAAAAAATCCAAGTTTGGTGAAAAAAATGGTTTTTTTTATTTGCCATCTTCACTACATGGTAAAACTGACGTGGCAATGTTATTCCTTAGGACAGTACAAGTACGCAGATACCAAGCATGTATACTTTATTTTTTATATGTGGTGATGTTTTTTAAAAAATTTGCATGAAAAAAAGTTTTGGCATTTGTCACCATTTTCCGAGACCCGTAGTGTTTCCATTTTTCTGGATATGGGACTCGGTGATGGCTTATTTTTTGCACCCTGAGCTGATGATTTAATTGATACCATTTTGGGGTAGATACGATGTTTTGATCTCATTTTATTGCATGTTATTGCAATGTTGTGGCGGCCAAAAAAAACATTATTCTGGCTTTTCCATTTTCTTCTCATTACGCCATTTACCTATTGGATTATTTTATTTTATATTTTGATAGATCAGACATTTCTGAATGCGATGATACCAAACACCATATATACTCGAGTATAAGCCGAGATTTTCATCCCATTTTTTGGGGCTGAAAGTCCCCCTCTTGGCTTATACTCGAGTCATACCCAGGAGTCGGCAGGAGAGGGGGAGCGGGGGCTATCTAATTATACTCACCTACTCCTGGAGCGGTCCCTGCAGGTCCCTGGCTTCCCCGGCGCCGGCACTGCTGGCAGCTTCTTCCTGTAGTGAGTGGTCACATGGTACCGCTCATTACATTAATGAATATGCGGCTCCACCTCCCATAGAGGTGGAGACGCATATTCATTACTGTAATGAGCGGTAACGGTGACCGCTCAGTACAGGAAGAAGCTGCGGGGAAGCAGGGACTGCACCGCACCAGGAGCAGGTGAGTATAACGGGGAGGGGAGCGCAGCGCTGTGCGATATTCACCTGCTCCTCGTTCCGGCACCGCTCCATCTTCTGCAGTGACACTCAGGTCAGAGGACGCGGTGATGTAGTTAGTGCACGCCCTCTGCCTGAACGTCAGTGCTGAAGACGCTGAAGATGGAGCGGCGCCGGAACGAGGAGCAGGTGAATATTGAAAGTGCCGGGGGCCTGAGCGACGGGGAGTATGTGATTTTTTATTTTTTTATCGCAGCAACAGCAAATGGGGCAAGTGTCTGTATGGAGCATCTATGGGGCCATACCGTTTGTGCAGCACTATATGGGGCCATAACGTTTGTGCAGCACTATATGGGGCCATAACGTTTGTGCAGCACTATATGGGGCCATATCGTTTGTGCAGCACTATATGGGGGCCATAACGTTTGTGCCGCACTATATGGGGGCCATAATGTTTGTGCAGCACTATATGGGGCCATAACATTTGTGCAGCACTATATGGGGGCCATAACATTTGTGCAGCACTATATGGGGCAAGTGTCTGTATGGGGCCATAATCAACGTTTGTGCAGCACTATATGGGGCAAATATCTGTATGGAGCATCTTATGGGGCCATTATTAACCTTTATGCAGGATTATATGGGGCATATTTTAATATGGAGCATCTTATGAGGCCATCATGAACTGTATGGAGCATTATATGGGGCTCCTGATTCAATATGGATGTTCAAAAACACTTAACCTACTGATGTCTCAATTAATTTTACTTTTATTGGTATCTATTTTTACTTTTGACATTTACCAGTAGCTGCTGCATTTCCCACCCTAGGCTTATACTCGAGTCATTAAGTTTTCCCAGTTTTTTGGCAAAATTAGGGGGGTCGGCTTATACTCGGGTCGGCTTATACTCGAGTATATACGGTGTGTGTATTTTTTTGTTTTATTTTCAACAGGGCAAAAGGGGGCTGGTTTGAACTTTTGTGTTTTTTTATTTTTCACATTTTTAAAACTTTTTTTCCCCACTTTTTACTTTATTTAATAGTGGCGTTAGGAGACTTGAATCTGCGATCGTCCGATCGTCTGTGCTACACATAGCAGAAATCGCAATCTCCTATGAACGCCAGCCATGGGCCGGCGTTCACAGGAGTATTGTAATGACAGGCATCGGGGCCTTCTGCAGACCCTCAGCTGTCATGACAATGCACGTCGGTGCCCCTCGATCACGTGACAGGGGCGTCGATGGGAGTCCGGAATGATGCCCACAACATAGTATGGTCCCCCCAACACAGTATGATGCCTCTACAGTGCCCCACAGCACAGTATGAACCCCCACAATGCTCCCAAACACAGTAGTGACTGATAGAATAAAAAAATAAAACTATTTGCAGCGCCCCAGAGTCCTGGTCGTTGCAGTACTGTCGCTCCGCCACTAAGGGAAGTGATGGTACGTCTGATGGCACTTAAGGAGTTCACCTGACCAGGTATCACAGTCACACATTACACTTCACACTCCGGCCACCAGGGGGAGCAAAGGGTTCTATGTATTAGGTCACTCCTAACAATCTGGTAAAACTGGGGGTTGGATAGGAAGTTAGGCAGAAAGCTGACTGGGTTTTGCCCAGGCAACACCTAGTGAGAGAAGAGGTTGCTTGGGAAGATTCAGGGGGGTCCCTGTCAGGGGTGGGATCCTGACAGAGGCCTAGCGAAAAGGACAGATCTTTACAGAACCGCGCCTGCACTTCGTTGCGGCGGTATCTTAAGAAAGGATAAGAAGCGAAGTATATTGTGGAGAAGTGAGAAACGAGATCACAGCACAAAGGCGAAAGAACCAGTAGCAGTCGTGCCCCGAGATCGGCAACATCCTACTGAGGCGCGTAGCCGGTGGCCGGAACGCCGAGGAAGTATTGGGCTCCACGCATTACTTCAAACCAATGGCAGGGCAGTTAATTACAGGTTGGCTGCCTCACCTAAATCACCTAATGAAGACAATGGAGGCAATTGTGGGAGAGGGGCATCTCTAGGGTCCCTATAAAATAACTCCAGGCCTACCCCGTCATACGGGTGCGTCCTATCCATATCATATGGGGGACGGAGAGAAAGAACAGAAACATACACCACAGTTGTGTGGACTATCCCGTGGTGCTCAGCAGGGAGGTACTACAACACCCAGGCGCTAGTAGGTAGGCACTGATTTCCACCTGCAAAGGGAACTCTGGATGTGCCTTCGGACCAGCCGGTCTCAGCCAGCCCAGTTAACAGTGCTCTGGATTGCGGATGCCGAAGCCTTCAGTAAAGAGGTAAAGAGACTGCAACCCTGTGTCCTCGTTATTTACTGCGACCTACACCACCACATACTCCTTTTATTGGGCGCCCCTTAGCAGAACCACGGACCGGGTCGGGCCACCGTGACATCCTCAGAACTTATAGACCCGGTACCGAGTACCCCGCCATCCTGCATCTGGGAGCCGCTCCATATTCTCCAAGCCTCATTCCCCCAAATGAGCTGCTCCGGTCTGTTCTGTCTCTGGACCCTTGCAGCAAGCATAATCAAGTGATGTTTTCGTGCCTCCTGTGCTCAGACTCAGGCACAAAGATCGAATGGTGGAGCAAATTTGCTGAAGGCTTTACCATTGCATTCAACTGTACCTGCCTTCTGAAGATAGAGATACTTTTGAAACTAAGACACTTGGTATAGAGAGAAGGGACAGTTTGGCATGGTCTGATGCTTTTAGTGATACACCACTGTTTGCACTTGGTGCACTCCTTGTTCAAACGTTGTTGAATACAATCTTCCTTTTAAATGTGTAGGCCTTGGCCTAAAACCCACCTCTTCAAGAAAGCCTACAACCTGCAATGACACTGCTGCCTCCTCACCGCTAACAGAGCTACCGCCTCACCAACATCGGAGTTGCCACAACCCCCCAACCTACTGTCTCCTTCCCCACCATCCTGCAGAATGTAAGCCCACAAGGGCAGGGTCCTCGCCCCTCTGTATCAGTCTGTAATTGTTAGTCTGTTTACTGTAATTTGTATGTAACTCCTTCTCATGTACAGCACCATGGAATCAATGGTGCTATATAAATAAATAATAATAATAGAAGAGCTAAATCTGTTAGTGTAGGTTGCCATCTGAAGTAATTGTCAGATGAGCTCACACACTTGGATCAAACCTTGGGCCTTGGGTCAAAAAGTGTGCAAAGTTGTATTTAAAAGTCAGTTCTTTCGCCATGGCTTGACTCCGGGGCTCAATCCAGTGACCTCTGCCTCTGTGGTCACTTTCCCTCTGTGTGTTGCCCGTGTTGTCTCTGTCCAACTGCTGGTAATTCTCATGTCTTTGTTTTACTTCGCTTTGCTGTGTTGCTTCTATAAAGGTGTTCACACTTTCTTTGTTTGGTTTGCCCTATCACATCTTGGAGGGACTATTTATACTCTCCTGGCACATGCAGTCTTTGCTGGCTATATTCCAAGTTAAGCCTCTTTCACACTTCCGTCTTTCAGCATCCGTCACAATCCGTAGTTTTTTGAGAATGCAGGATCCTGCATTTTCTCATAGACTTGGATGGCCATCCGTCACAATCCGTCACTAATACGTTTCATCCGTCTTTCACTGGATCCTGCATAAAAAACGGTCCATCGGGCAGAGAAAACGTTCAGAGGAACATTTTTTCTGCACGTCGGAAAATCGGTCAGCGACGCATCCTGCGCTGCCCTTCACTGGCTGCAATGGAAGCATATGGGCGCAGGATGCGTCGCTACCTGTGAAAAGCAGAAATCCAGCGACGGGTACCGCCTTTTCAAACTGAGCATGCGTGGAAGAATTTCCCGTCAGGGAAATTCTCTCTTGCTCGCTCTCTTTCTCTTTTTACTATTGATGCTGCCTATGCAGCATCAATAGTAACAAGATAGAATGTTAAAAATAATTAAAAAATAAAAAATCGCAATATTCTCACATACTGGCATTCCCGCGCAGCGTCACCGATGTTCCCGGCAGCTAGCATTACTTCCTAGTAATACAATGCGAAATCTCATGAGAAGTCGTGGTCTCGCGAGACCGCGACTTCTCACGAGATTTCGCAATGTAGTACTAGGAACGCTAGCTGCCGGGAGCATCGCCGCGCCGGAACGCCGGTAGGTGAGAATACTGCGATTTTTTTATTTTTTTAACCTGGTTTGTGTTGTCTATGCGATGCATACACAACAGGTGCACATAGGCTCAATGGGTCCATCAGAAAGACGGGCCCAGTGCACACGTTTTCCACAATCTGCACAGGATCCGTCATTTCAACGTCTTGACGGATCCTGTGCAAATTTGGAAGACAGAAGTGTGAAAGACGCCTTAGATGGATATTTGGAGTCCCAGCTACCCAGTCAAGGATTATCTTGCTGTAGTTTTCTATATTTCTTCTCCTGCGGTTTGTTTGCGTGTTCCTCCAATCACTCTTCCTATTTTTTACATTTAGGTTCTGGGTGTGTTCACATATACCAAAGGTTTTTTTGGTTCCTTTCTGTTTCTTCTGTCTTTTATGTGTGACTGTATGAACACGTCCTTAGCCCTATGTCTCACCCTTTGTCTGTGTGCGCTACGTTCTGTTGTGGTTGTTTTGGGTAACACTCTGTGTATAGTTGAGGGCAGTTAAGGACACTCCACTGGTTTGTTCATACCTGTGCCAGTGTTAGGGCTCAGTCATAAAACCCTTACAAGGGACATCCTCTTTGACCTCAATATATCGTGACAAGGTATATAAACTGGGTTTTGTCTACATGAAATTGGAGGCATATGGCTAGGATCATGCCACTAATATCTGATCGCTAAGAACCTTACATTTAAAAGCGAGTCCTATACAAGGACACCCTCTATGACAGGTCAAAAATGTCCTTCCATTGAAAACCCTTTTTCTTATCTTTCAGAAGTCATAGTTACATTAAAGATACCAGGGTAGAGTGGATTTATGATATGTGCTGCTGATTTAAACACAATCCAAATGATATGAAGAGAAAGTGGTTTAACCCTTTTGTGACCTTGGACATATCCATACATCCAGGTTGGTTAGCACTTACAGACCATGGATGTATGGATACGTCATGGTGATTTTGTGTGCACAGTGGCTGACTCCCGGTACTCAGTGCAGGAGTGGTGCATGCTCCTTTCCCGGCACATTAACCCCCTAAATGCTGCGATCGATATCAATCGCAATATTTAGCAGGCATGCAGAGAGAGGGAGGCCCCTCTGCTCTCCAATAGGTACCCCCCTGACATCATCGCGAGGGGACAATCGTTGCCATGGTGACCTGATGTCATCATGACAACATACAGGTCACCAGAGCTAGCAAACTTTGTTTGTCAGTGTAGTGCTGACAGTTTATAAAGCGTAGCTCCTGCTTTGCTATGCTTTACAAGTGACCAGAGTGCAAAAAGTGCAAGTCCCATAGTGGGACAAGGTAAAAAAGTGAAAACAACATTGCAAAAATATTTTAAAACAAAATCACAAAAAATTTCTTAAAGAGACAGATACATGCACATAGCAGGGATCACTTCACATAAATCAGAATTTCAAAACAAGCTTTATTGCAGAACCAGAACACACATAAAAACATTTAAAAATCCTGAACGGATACTAGACACAGATACAGATCCATAAATAAAGGGTAAAATACCCATGAGAGGGTTACCCATAGGCTGGAGGGAATATACAAAACTTGCACAATAAACATATATACGCATACAAGCAAATGTTATAGCAAAACAATGTGCATTAGAGGTAGGACCTTCACCTGAAGACCAAATCACAATAGGTTAAGCAAGTTAATAGGAAAAGTGTAGTACCTGCAATTATCAACCCATCAAAGGGTCCAACCAGACCTGCTTTGGTCCGAAATGAAAGGTACCAGCAAATGACCTAGCCTTGAACTCCCAACTGTGGAATCGGAGTAGGATAATACTTAGCCCTGGCCCTAATTCAGTCAGAAGGTCGCCCCAGCATACAGTCCAGCCTCCAGGAACCCCGGACCCACGCGTTCCGACACTCGTGGTGTCTTTCTCAAGGTGGATATGAACTGGTCCCTCAAACAGCGCTTTAAATACTGATAAAATCACAAATAAGGAATGTACCATGAACGTACCTCGCACACCGCTATGCACGGCCGCTTCATGATTCGCCAGTACACAGCTGGTACGTTCCTTATTTGTGGTCACACACTGGACCTCATCTTCACCCACCTCTGCTCCCTATCTAACCTCTCTAACTCACCTCTTCCTCTTTCTGACCACAATCTACTTACATTCTCTTCCGTCTCCACTCCTTGTCTACAATCCCCACCCCACAAACTTGCACACCCTCACAGAAATCTTAAACACCTTGATCTACACTGACTCTCTGAATCCCTCCTCCCTCTTACAGACATAAGTTCCATACAGAATGCGAATGATGCCGCTCTATATAACACCACAATAGCTCTAGCTTTGTAATCTCTTGCCCCTCTCACACATACCAAAGCTCGCAAAATCAACAGACAGCCCTGGCACACCAGCCTGACCAAAGAACTGAGGCGAGCTTCCAGGGCTGCTGAGCGGAGATGGAAAAGATCCCCCTCCAATGAGCACTTCATCGCATTCAAACAGTCCCTCACTACTTTCAAGACCACACTCGCTACAGCGAAACAAACCTACTTCTCATCTCTCATATCCTCCCTGACTCACAACCATAAACAGTTATTCAACACCTTCAATTCTCTCCTCCGTCCCCCAGCACCTCCTCCCTCCCCACTTATCACAGCTGAAGACTTTGCCTCATTTTTCAAGCAGAAGATTGATAACATCAGAGACAGTTTTAGTCGACAACCCCCAGAGCCCTTCTTCCCAACTGCTCAGCCTTCCACCTCCAAAACCAACTTCTCCATCTTTACAGAAGATCGACTCTCCACTCTACTCTCAAGATCGCATCTCACCACATGTGCACTTGACCCGATCCCATCCCACTTCATCCCAAACCTTGCTACAGTCTTCATGCCAATCCTAACCCATCTCTTCAACCTATCACTAACGACTGGTGTTTTCCCCTCAAGCTTTAAACATGCCTCAATCACACCTATCCTCAAAAAGCACTCTCTTGACCCATCCTCTGTATCTATTGAAATGGAGCACTACGGCACTCGTAATGTGTGAGATAGGTGCTCAAGTAGGGTATCCAACCCAAAACAGTCCAAAACCACAAAAGACTTGGCACTCTGAAGGAAATTTGGCATGCAATGAAAATATTTATTGATGTGCATCCATAAAGGCAAGTTGAACGTTTTCGGTCCACATCCGGACCTTCATCAGAACAAATATACTGGTATTGAGAGAAACATGTATCCTGTCTCTTTCAGTTCCAAATGACATTTTGGGATAGCCTGGATGCAGCCGGGAATCCTGTATGAGTCAGTGCATGGGGAGAGCGACTGAAGTCGCTTTAGGAGTCGCGCTCAGCTAAAGCCCATGCGCTGACTGCATCCAGGCTACCCCAAAACGTCATTTGGACCTGATAGAGACAGGATTCATGCATGCCAAAATTTCCTTCAGAGTGCCAAGTCTTTTCTGGTTTCATCCTCTGTATCTAGCTATCGCCCTATATCACTTCTCCCCTATGCCTCAAAACTACTGGAACAACATCTTGAATTGTCCTCCCATCTCTCTTCCTGCTCCCTCTATGACCGCTTACAATCTGGCTTCCGGTCACACCACTCCACTGAAACTGCCATAAGTAAGGTCATGACCTATTAACCACCAAGAGCAAGCGACACTACTCTGTCCTCCTCCTCCTGGACCTGTCCTCTGCCTTTGACACAGTGGACCATTCCCTATTACTACAGACCCTCTCATCCCTTGGCACCACAGATTTGGCCCTATCCTGGCTCTCGTCATACCTAACAGACCAGACATTCAGCGTCTCACACTCACACACCACCTCCTCACCTCACCCCCTATCTGACAGAGTCCCGCAAGGTTAAGTCCTAGGGCCCCTGGTCTTCTACATTTACACCTTTGGCCTGGGACAGCTCATAGAATCTCACGGGTTTCAGTATCATCTCTATGCTGATGACACACAGATCTACATCTCTGGACCACATATCAACACCCTACTAACCAGAATCCCTCAATGTCTGTCCACTATTTCATCCTTCTTCTCCGATTTCTAAAACTTAACATGAACAAAACAGAATTCATCAACTTTCCCCCTTCTCACGTGACCCCCACAACAAACCTATCCATTGCAGTAAACGGCTGTCCACTCTCCCCAGTCCCACAAGCTCG
Organism: Ranitomeya variabilis; assembly: GCF_051348905.1. Lineage (NCBI taxonomy): Eukaryota > Metazoa > Chordata > Amphibia > Anura > Dendrobatidae > Ranitomeya > Ranitomeya variabilis. The sequence goes on along the minus strand of NC_135233.1, from coordinate 38,311,790 downwards.
CTATGTCAGGGTAATCCTTGACACTGATCTCTCCTTCAAACCGCATATCCAAGCCCTTTCCACTTCCTGCCGCCTTCAACTCAAAAATATTTCATGGATCCGTACATTCCTAAACAAAGAATCTGCAAAACCCTTGTCCATGCCCTCATCTCCCGCTTCGACTACTGTAACCTCCTCCTCTGTGGCCTCCCCTCTAACACTCTCGCAACCCTCCAATCTATTCTAAACTCTGCTGCCCGACTAATCCACCTGTCCCCACGCTATTCCTCGGCCTCTCCCCTCTGTCAATCCCTTAACTGGCTCCCCATTACCCAGAGACTCCAGTACAAAACCCTAACTATGACATACATCTGTGACCTCGTCTCCCGGTACTTTCCTGCATGCAACCTCCGATCCTCACAAGATCTCCTTCTCTACTCCCCTCTTATCTCCTCTTCCCACAATCACATAGAAGATTTCTCTCGTGTATCACCCCTACTCTGGAACTCTCTACCACAACATATCAGACTCTCGCCTACCATCGAAACCTTCAAAAAGAACCTGAAGACCCACCTCTTCCGACAAGCCTACAACCTGCAGTAACCACCGATCGACCAATCCGCTGCATGACCAGCTCTATCCTCACCTACTGTATCCTCACCCATCCCTTGTAGATTGTGAGCCCTCGCGGGCAGGGTCCTCTCTCCTCCTGTACCAGTTGTGACCTGTATTGTTTAAGATTATTGTACTTGTTTTTATTATGTATACCCTTCCTCACATGTAAAGCGCCATGGAATAAATGGCGCTATAATAATAAACAATAATAATAATAATAATAAGTAGCGCTATAATATTTAATAATAATAATAATAATAATATGGCCCCAATATAGTATCTCAGAGAACCCTAAATTAATTCACATGGGATGTCATGATTTTCATCAGAATTCTCGTTTAGTCACTAGCCAATATGGTATGTTAATAAGAAATGAGCAATGCCCGTCTATGGGAACATCAGTCCTAAAATACTGTATTATCAATCGTGGTGTCTCGTACTTTTATTATATTTCTGTACTCGTTCACATGTTGCATTCATTTTACAGCGTTGAAGATTCCACTTCTCGTGAAAGACAATCACTGACCCCCTCCTCCCGGTAAATTCCCTGGAAACAATGGCATCGTGTCCCAATTAACGCTATGAGATTTATTAGTCCAGGATAATTATATGTGCATAATGTTTCATAATGACTCGGAGAAAACACACAATTCTCAGCGACCTTTCATCGCAATGTAAAGATTGACCCTTTGTTACTGCAGGTCCTCCGATTGGGGTCGACCAGTTTTTGCTTCATCAGCACCCTCTTCATCATCCAAGCTTTTTACCTTTTTGACCTCAGCGGCACTGAAGAGGTTAACATCTTTTTTTTCTTCTTTTTAATAGGCCTTTAATGAAATTTTTCTAATTGGGAACAATTTATTATGACCAATAATCGTGTGCCTGAACTTTGGGAAGTTAAGTGAGTAGTTTAAATTAATGGTAGAGGTAAGTGTCACCGCATCCACAGTTCAATAATCATAGACATTTTGATTAGGATGTGCTTAATTATGATAACTAACAGGCCTAGTGATGAGGGCAAAACTGCTGTTGCCTTCATATAATGTGCTAGTTATTTTATAATTAACTTCTACCAGGGAGATCCTGGCTCAAGCAATCTTACAATCAAATTGCTCAGTAGGCAGTTTCTCCGGCTGTAATTTCCATAAACCTATTTTTTCGCAGCGTTTTCGACTGGTATACAATTGGTTCTAAATCGGCCATAGAAAAATACCTAAGTATTGCAATAAAGTAGCTGTCCATGTAGCGGTCGGTGATATTTACAATCTAATATCTATCTCAATGAGCCTAAATGATAGAGAAGTAAATGTAAATTGCACATTCCATTGCTCAATCACCATAACAAGTAATAATATTATTGCCTAAAAAAAAAAGTACAGAAGGCTTAGCAATTATCAATATCATTTTTTCCATTTTTCTTATTGCGGAGGCAAAAAATATTCTGATTTGTGAAAATGTTCATTTTGCAAGAACTCGGCAAAATTGAGTTTTACGATCTTGGGGTTTCTAGAAAATTAAAACAAACAGATAAAAAAAAATATATAAATGGGAACGGTCAAATAAAAATATAAACGGAAACTACTATAAAACAAATATGCAAATAAACAATAAAAAAATGTAAAGACTAATAGAAATAATCATCGTAAAGTGAAAAAGTATAAGTAAAAAGTACGTAATAAAAATATATGGCTTACAATAAATGTAAAAAAATAAAAATAAAAGTATTGCAAATTATTTGTACGGTGCACTTTTTAATTTTTGCCGTTTAGCTCTATTTGATTCAACCCTGTTTTTGCTGCTCTATAAAAGAAAAAAAACAAACAGATCAAAATACACATAAAACATTTTCAATGAACGGCAAGAATTACAACAAGTAAATGTTGATTTTATTTTTTATATTTTAAACACCGGTATTGTATATCTGTTGAGCGCCTTTTGATTTTTTTTTTTTTTTCCGGGCATAAAGAAACAGTAACGCGATGATGTCACTTTGATCTGCCAAAACCGTGATCAATACAAATAAAGTTGGTTGTCTATTGGATGTTGACCCTATTTTATCTGCACATGAATGAAGCCTTCAAAGAACAAAACATCAATGGCTTTAATAACAAACACGCATTTTAACGTACATCAAATAGCACCGAGAATAAAGGGGACTCAAACTAGTGTCGAATCGGGAGAGAGAAAGAAAAAACTAAATAAATAAAAACAAAGGATTAAAATGGAAAAAAAAAATGTAATCTAAGCTCTGCTGGAAAAAATGTAAAAGTTATCGCTGTACAAAGAACCTCTGGAACAGCCTCTATTCCAAAATTTCTATTGCGCTCTCTCCGCTGTTACTTGTGCATGGCAGTAGAAGCATCTTTGTATTATACGAACAGTCTGCTTCATAATCAAATACCATCTGTCGCTACATCTGAACTTGTTTTCAACATCTGTGCGTTCTGGTCTTAACAAAGCTTTAAAAACCAATTCGAAAACTTTCACAGATCACTGACTAAATATGTACGTTTACCATTTTTCACGTTAGCTTAAAATATTCCTCCAGTACGAACATATCCAAAATCCTTAGTCCATCCAACCCCTCCGTTACCTCCTCGCCTTGACTGGGGGATTGCAAAAACCAAAAAAAAAGATATGTGTGCACTAGTTGCTTTAATAAAGCTTATTTTCTAATGGCCTTAGGCAGCCAAGTGTGAAAGAGGGACACTTGCACAGACACCAAAAGGACCAATCACACTATTTTCTTTGGTGCCAATTGAGTCCCTACTTGCCAATGAGGAAGCCGAAAGTTGATAAGCAACCCCCTACCCCAATTACTCAAAATGACGCTATGGATAAAAACTACAACCAAGGGGAGAATCAACTCGACGGCTTGTACGCTGCTTAAGTGTCTTTGAGCAAATGGCGAAGTAAAATTATGAATGTCCCCCCCCCCCCTCTTTGGGGAAAATTGGCACAGTAGAACGTAGTCTCTTTGAACTGGCTTCGGAACGTCTTTTGTAGAACTTGTAGCCAGACTACTGGCAGATGTTCTTGACCGCTTCGGCTTATGTATCGAGGTCGGTTATGGAACACTTAAAAATAAGAGAGAATGAAATTTTTTAATTTAGTGGAAGCATTTGGGCTAAAAAAAAATTATAGCTTTTCGCTGAAACCATTAAACCGGCCTGCCTAATGAAGTAGACGACTGGAACACTGGATGATGATGAGATGTTGTCGCTTCCAAGTTTACAGGACGGCGAGTGAAGGCAAGCATGGCATCGTATCCTCCCTCTGTACTTGTATAATGAATGCGGGATGGCAGAAAAAGAGAGCAGGGAAAGTGATATTCCGCAAATACTTCTCCCGGAACAGAATTTGTTCTTCTTTTCTTCCACTCTTGATTTCGGAAAAGAAATTTTTCAATATTTTTTTGTTCTTGTGTTGCATTAACGAGTACTCAAAAGGAAATGCGCTAACGATAAACAGTAAACAGTAACTCATGGGGGCTTCTAGTATTTGCCTTTCCCCAATCTTGATTTCGGAAAAGTAATTTTTCAAATTTTTTTTTCTTTTTGCGTTGCAATAACGAGTACCCAAAAAGCAATGCACTAACAATAAATGGTTCCCACGGGACTTGCGATATTCAAGGTGCGTTATAAAGGCACGAGAGGCGTAATCGCTAATTGAATCTACAGATAGATTCCAGCATAAACATTGTTATTATTATTTATTTATATAGCACCCTTGATTCCATGGTGCTGTACATGAGAAGGGGTTACATACAAATTACAAATATCACTTACAGTAAACAAACTAACAATGACAGACTGATACAGAGGGGCGAGGACCCTGCCCTTGCGGGCTTAGATTCTGCAGGATTATGGGGAAGGAGACAGTAGGTCGGGGGTTGCAGGAGCTCCAATGGTGTTGAGGTGGCCGTGTGGTCATTACAGGCTGTAAGCTTCTTTGAAGAGGTGGGTTTTCAGGTTTCTTTTGAAGGATCCAAATGTGGTGGATAACCGGACGTGTTGGGGCACAGAATTCCAGAGGATGGGGGATATTCAGGAGAAGTCTTGGAGGCGATTGAGTGAGGAGCGAATAAGCGTGGAGGAGAGAAGGAGGTCAGGAATAGCAGGGTGAGGAAGATCGGGAAAGTTGGGTGACGGTGATGGGATTGGGGGTGTAGCCAGCGGACATACCAGGAATAGCAGGGTGAGGAAGATCAGGAAAGTTGGGTGATGGTGATGCGATTGGGGGTGCAGACAGCGGGCATACCTGAGGATGAAGCAGATCAATTGTCAGATTGATAGCAATAACGAAGCATAGTAATAATAATAATGATGATGATGATGATGATGATGATGATGAAGCATCTATAGCAGGGGGTTATTTTTCTGGCATATTTCTGTTGTCATATTTGCTGTTATCCTTTTAGAGACATCCTTCTAGAGACAGACCACGGTCCAGACAGACCTGTGTCTCTGAATTTAAATGTTCTATTTATACGTGTACTCAAGGGACGTGCGGCTCTTAAAGGTGCACACAGCCTATCATTTCCTCTTCCTTAAGGTCACTGCAAAGCAAGAGGGAGAATCACCTATAGGTCAGTGTAATAATACCCTTTGGGTTACTTAATGGATGACTTGTGGGAGGCACAGACCTCATGAAGAATAATTACTTTTTTTTTTTTTCAATTATTTTTACTTTACAAGAGATAAAAATGCAAAAAGCATTTTTTCTAATAACAGATTAAAACCTGACTGTGTAAAATGTCAATAAGTGCCATTAAGTGAGAAAAAAGGAAAGAAAGATGGTAAAAAAAAAAAAGGTTAAAGTTAAATGACTTTCCCTGGACTGGATTATAATATTTATATAAATATGTTATAGAATAATATATGCAAAAATGATCAATTTTACTAAGCGAACAGCTACATATAGGGATTGGAGATTTTATTGTTACACTTAAAGGGGCAATTCCCATCCTATAAAGTGATGATATTTAATTCTATGATTGGTGGGGGTCTGCCCTTTTTCAGTGTTGCTTTCTGCCACGTTGCACTCACATGGAGTGCTGTTGCAATTCCCCTGCACAGCGGTGGGCGGATGCTGCTGTGCAGGCAGGTCATGATTAGGCACTATGGCCCCTTCAGAGGTCAGATCTCCAGTGATCATTAAGTGATGGCTTATCCCTCCGATATGCCATTACTCTATGAGATGGGAACCCCCCAGGTCCCCATACACATTAGACTGCAGTCGTCAGGCAGTACAATGTGAATGGGGGACTCTCAACTCTTTCTGAAAGATGATTTTCTCTCTGGAAATTTGCCCCCATAAGGTTCTTACAGCGGCTCTCACATAGAAAACACAGGAACCTTTGGTTCGAGGGGAGTCGGATGAGATAGCTGTTGGACAAACAGTCTCTCAGCTATTAGTCAGACCAATCCTCTGGCAATGGTTTATCTACTACTTCAATTAAAACCTTCAGCCAACTATTCTTGGATGTCTAGAGAAGCTGTATGAGATTAAGTTCTTTTTTTTTCAGAAAGAGCACTACCCTTGCCCATGGGTTTTATCTGGTGTTGAGACTCAGCCTGTTTCTGCTCCATGCTCAATAGGTCTGTCCCTTGAGGACCATCTCTCCATGGAAACGCCCTTTCTCCTCTAGTGCTAAGCTGATCACCTGTTTTTACTCACTTATCCAGCACTAACATGCTCAACAACACTTTACATACATTATCTTCACTGTCCCCACTGAGACTCACAATCTACATTAATTATCAGTATGCCTTTGGGGAGTGAGAGGAAACCAGAGGAGCTGGAGGAAACCCACAGAAACACAGGGACGTTGGTCGTGTGCATGAGCCCTTAGAGATGAAGAGAAAGCCATAAAACACTGAATAAATATTACAGATAGTGCGTGAAAGCACAACAATGAACACGATTACCAACCATTTACCCACAGCCATATTTACTTTGACTTTACTATGGCTGCGCTTGCATTACATTTTTCAATATAGTCCTAGTAGACCTCAGGGTGATACATACATCTTTTCAGGGGCAATTGGAAGCTTTGCTGTATTTGTGACTTCCTGCAAAATTAATTTTGGAGAAAAAATATTCCAAGCTGGGTAATTCGAATTGTATACATGTCTTATAAGGAAATTTCTGTAGCAGAGAACCCTACGGTGCTCCATAATACATGGGTCTACTTGACTTATTATTGTGAATGTGCAAAAATTAAAACTATGGTGTTGAGACTTTTTCGTGGAATTGTGAACCCTTCCAGGGGGAGGGTTAATCATGTAAGATGTTACTTAGACAATAATGACAGGAGTTAGATGGCTCATTGAGCTGGGTGATATTACAGGAGCTCGTATGTCTACCACAGGCCCGGGAACAATGGACAGATAGACCTTTTGCCCCCTCGTTCCTTGCAAATGAGTCCATTGTTAGTACAAAGAGCCTCTTGGAGCTGACATACTTGTAATATCTTGTCCTATCCTTCTGTCTTAACAAGGAGCATATGCATAGCACAAGTACTATTCCCCGAAGGGCCGACCATTCCTTCATGCGGGCCGGCAGACTGCGCACGGGGAGAATTCCTGGTATGATGACAAATCTCTCCGCATTCCAGCCACCATCCATTGGCTCACTCTCCTACGACAACTGTGTCTACAAGATCTTCTTCTTAATGAGTCTTTACACTACAATGGATGCCTGATCTATTGTACCTTAAATATATCTGTGTTGATAAGTTCATGAATAGAAGGCATTAGCTCAAAGGTCACATTTGTTTCAAGTTGTCTGCGACCAAAAAAAAAAAAACGCCTCCGTCAGATTAGATCCAGCTTCATTGTGAAAAAAAAAGAATACCAAGCCGTAAAATACAAGATTTATATCGCCCGCTTGTTCTGCTCGTTAGCCGCTTGTCACCTAAAGCGAGACCCTATAAAGTCTGAACCAACGATATTTCTTAATAATCATGGTCTTAAAAGGGGACTCCTGCTTCTTTGTATGAATTTTTACAGTATACTTTTTTGTTTTCAATTATTTTTGTTAAGATCAGGGGTAGCACGGTGGCTCAGTGGTTAGCACTGCAGCCCTGGGTTCAAATCCCAACAAGGGCGTCATCTTCAAGGAGTTTGTATGTTCTCCCCGTGTTTGTGTGGGTTTCCTCCGGGTTCTCTGATTTCTTCCCACACTCCAAAGACATACTGATAGGGAATGTAGATTGTGAGTCCCAATTTGGTCAGCGATGATGGTCTGTAAAGCGCTGTGGAATATGGTGGCACTATATAAGCAATGCATAATAAATCTCTATTTGCAGTCATTGAATAGGACCCCTCACTACTTCAAGCGGATATAAATCTGTCCTGGGTATGCAGTAAATGCAAGCGAGAGGGCTGATAACTGTAACTTTTGCTCATGGTTTTTCAGTATCTCTGCTTGCGTTAATTGAATAGAACCAGTCATTGCTTCTATAACCTGGTCTGGTTGGGTGGTAGATACACACAGAAGTCTAGTACAGAGCTCTGGTAACTTTGTGCATCAATTGCTCAGAGTAGTGATGAGCGAGTGTGCTTGTTACTCGAGATTTCCGAGCATGCTCGGGTGTTCTCTGAGTATTTTGGGCGTGCTCGTGTTCTATGTTTGTGTTCCAGCAGCTGCATGATTTGCGGCTGCTAGACAGCCTGAACACATGCAGGGATTGCCTGTTTGTTAGGGAATCCCCACATGTATTCAGGCTGTCTAGCAGCCGCAAATCATGCAGCTGCAAGAACACAAACAAAAAACACGAGAACGCCCAAAATACTCGGAAAACACCCGAGCATGCTCGGAAATCACGAGTAACAAGCATACTCGCTCATCGCGAACTCAGAGCTTTCAGTATCTCTGATTGTAGTCATTGAATAGGACCTTCACTGTTTCCAGTATATAAAACCCTATCCAGGCCATGATGGACACACAGGCGTGCAGCTCCGCATAGAACAATTTTGCTGTGTCTTGTAACGAGTCGCACCGCTGTGTGTCCATCACATCAACAGGACAAGATTTTCTCCAATGAGAAGAATCAGTAAATGAATAACAGCAGGCAGAGATCTTGTAATTCACTAGGAATTGAAACGTATTCACCACAATTCCTGTTCTTATACCTTCATATACCCTATTAGAACACTATATTTAATTATATTCTTCGCCCATTTTTACAAAATAGTCCATAAAAAATGATAAAAGTGTTGCCATGCCGTTCATCTAGGAGATCCTCTCACTGTCTTCTTGCTGAAGACAGGACATGATCGTAGTATTGGGGATACATAGAACTGAACTTAATAAGGGGCTTAGTTTAGGAACATTGGACTAATGCAGGGATGTCAAACTCAAATACACAGATGGCCAAAATTATAAAATTGGACAAAGTCGCAACAAACCTTGATGAAATTATTAAAAAAAGTCTACAATTGAGGAAGTTTTTCCTTATCATCAAATATAACGATGAGCCTTTTCATATAGAAACAAACTTAAAGGCGTTGTTCTGCGAACAAATTACATTTGAATTAATAGATCTTACAATAAAATGTATAATCACAAATGGGGAGTACTGGAATAATATAATGCGTTATGTAAGAGCAGTAAAACGCATATGGCCCAATGGCCTAATTCTAGGTAAGTAATTACAAAGGATACACAATCTTGAATAGTGCAGATAATAAAGTATGATACCAACAAAAGTGGCCCCCAAACACTGGTTGATACCCCCACAGTGAATTCCTCCACATGCACGATATGATGACCCTACTGCACCCCTCACCTCAACCCTCCAGCAAAGTATGGTGACCCCAACACAGTATGATTCTCCAACTGTAATCCCCACACAGCCCTCCATACAGTATAAAGGCCACAAAAACTAATCCAAACAGTATAATGGGCCCCACAAGGTCCTCCATACAGTATAATGGACCCACATAGTGTGCCATACAGTATAATAGGCTCTGCATTGCCTTCCATTCACTATAATGGCCTCACATAGTCCTCTATACATTATAATTGGCCCTGCATTGCCTAACATACAGTATAATGGCCCCACATAGTCCTTCATACAGTATAATTGGCCCTGCATTGCCTTCCATAGAGAATAATGGCCCCACATAGTCATCCATACAGTATAATTGGCCCTGCATTGCCTTCCATAAAGAATAATGACCCCACATAGTCCTCCATACAGTATAATGGACCCTGCATTGCCTTCCATACAGTATACTGGCCACACATAGTCCTCCATACAGAATAATGGGCCCTGCATTGCCTTCCATAAAGAATAATGGCCCCACATAGTCCTCCATACAGTATAATGGACCCTGCATTGCCCTCCATACAGTATACTGGCCTCACATAGTCCTCCATACATTATAATTGGCCCTGCATTGCCTAACATACAGTATAATGGCCCCACATAGTCCTCCATACAGTATAATTGGCCCTGCATTGCCTTCCATACAGAATAATGGCCCCACATAGTCCTCCATACAGTATAATTGGCCCTGCATTGCCTTCCATACAGAATAATGGCCCCACATAGTCCTCCATACAGTATAATGGACCCTGCATTGCCTTCCATACAGTATACTGGCCCCACATAGTTCTCCATACAGAATAATGGGTCCTGCATTGCCTTCCATACAGTATAATGGCCCCACATAGTGATCTAATAAAAAGCTGAATTTGGGTTGTTGTATTTTGTCAGTCCTGGAAGGTACATCTTGCTGATTGTTCTGTCCGTTTTCCTAAGGAGTTACCTACCTCTGCTAAGCTCAGAGCCATTTCTGTGACATCAGGTTTAGTAATTTTCTTTTGTCATCCCTTGTATTGTATATACACTATTGTCTTGTTCCAATTTTGAAACAACTTTGCATATTTTTTATAAACATTGCCTCCCTGTTTGGACTAAATCTACAAAATGTAGTAGCTATGTTCCTCTTTGTTTGCAAACCGCACCACTGAAGCCGTATGCTACCTTTAACGGGTGTCGAATTGTTCTGTATAAACGATTGGTGGTGGCAGCTAGTGGTTCCTTTTGTTATTGTGGAGTTGGCAGTGATCGTATTGGTATATATATGTGTTCTTTAGAAGAGGCTTCCTTCTGGGACGACAGACAGGCAGACCAATTTGATGCAGTGTGTGGAGTATGGTCTGAGCACTGACAGGCAGACCCACCACCCTTTTAACCTATGCAGCAATACTGTCTATTTTTAAAAAACAACTTCTGGATATGAAACTGAGTACGTGCACTCAACTTCTTTGGTTGACCATGGCGAGGCCTGTTCTGAGTGGAACCTGCTTTGTTAAACCACTGTATGGTCTTGGCCCCCGTGCTGCAACTTAGTGTCAGGCTGTTGGCAATCTTCTTACAGCCTAAATCATCTTTATGTAGAGCAACAACTCTTCTTTTCAATCCTCAGAGAATTCTTCGCTATGAGGAATCATGTTGAACTTCCAGTGACCAGTATGAGATAGAGTGAGAACAAAAACAACAAATTTTACACTCCTGTTCCCCATTCACACCTTGTGACACTAATGAGTCACATGACACCGGGGAGGAAAAATGGCTAATCAGACGGTTAGTCTAATGTGTATGGAGCCTTAAGAGTAGGGTAAGAGACTGTATTGGACACTAATTGTCCACATCTCTATCGTTTTTGGTATACATTACCTTTCTGCATGGGCAGATTGCTTTGAGCCAAGGTTTTTACATAAATGTTGGTGTTTAGAATCACTTTAAACCTAATAAGATTGTGGGATTTGAAAATCAAGGCCAACATCTCACTTATTGGTAATTCTAGATCCCGAGCCTCTGTTCTCCAGGCAGGCAGAGATAATGGAGAACAAACAACTTCCCTTTCTAGATAGCATTAGGGAAGAGTAAAAAGCCGGAGAAGGTAGCTGCGCTGTCATGTTAACTGAAAGCTCAGAGATAAGGAGGCTGCGAGGTCGACTTTGTTTACCACATGAAGTAATGAATCTTTGATGGGATATCTTACCTGTACTTTGTGAGCAATTTAATTCAATTAAAAATAAATTGATCTCTCATTCAGTGAGCTGTTAATGTAGATAGACAGAATAGTATGGAGTCTACCTACAGACATCTACAAGAACATTGGACCCTTAGCAAACTTTCTAACTGTAACGGGCTGGGTGGTGGAACCACTGTGCCAAAGCCCAAGGAAGACCTGGAGGGGGGTGACTAGGAGCCTCACCCAATCCGACCATGGACATGCAGTAACTAACAACACCGCATTCTGTGGAGAGACTAGGGAGGTGATCCAGGTGCTACTCCAGGACTGACCTTGGGTAGATGGCAGCCGACCCCTACGAACGGGTAGCTGTGATGGCCCGGGGGAATGTCCAACAGATGCAGGCAGGCAGAGAAGATGACAGGAACTGCAGGTGCAGACTGCTGCCAATGAGGTGAGCACTGGCAGGTGCAGCTAGCTCGGTTGCCATTGAGGAAAGCACTGGCGGGTGCAGCGGACTCGGCTACTGTTGATGGAAGCACTGGCAGGTGCAGCAGACTTGGCTACCATTGAAGGAAGTACTGGCAGGTGCAGCAGACTCGGCTGCCATTGACTAAAGCACTGGCGGGTGCAGCGGACTCGGCTACTGTTGATGGAAGCACTGGCAGGTGCAGCAGACTTGGCTACCATTGAAGGAAGCAGTGGCAGGTGCAGCAGGCTGACAGGCAAGTACCTGGACCTGAGAACTGACTAGCGTGTTAGGCACAAACTCACAACATTGCACAGGCAACTCCATGTTGGAGGAGTGGTTTAAATAGTAAGTGACCTCCAGCTATTGGCTGGGGACACTTTGGAAGAACGCACATGGCCCCTTTAGGAAAGAGGAAGTGTGCGCACGTGCACCCTAAGCACAGTGCCTGAGATGTGCTAGGAGTGCACACACCCTGGGCAGCAGCAAACCCGCAAGGAGCAGGACAGGAGCCTCGGTGGTGAGTACGCTGGTGTCTGCAGGGAGAGAGGGACTGCAGGTAGAGATGCAGGCGCTACACTAATGAAATGTAAATAATTTATTAGTCAAGGGAATGGTGGATCATGTGACTTCTATGAGATCATAGAAAGAGGTGGTCCAGTCCTTTTTGATCTCATTGGTAAAAACCAAGACAGGACTCCAGAGGAAGTGAAAATTGTCTCAAGCAATTGGGAAATGGAGGGAGGAAGACCTGTCAAGCCATGGTCATGCACTGGAGAGAATTATAAAATACTTTGATTGAAAACAATTTTGTCATTGTACTTGGTGTTTTGAAGTTATATCTGCCCATTTTTCACAAGTTTAATTGCTGTGGGAATAAGTAAAAATTTTTGTTCAATGGAAATCCTCCATAGCCTTACATGTCAACATGATCTGGTGTGGTTGAGATTTGGCATGATCAGAGATACTTGTTATTGAAGATTGGAAATGGTCAGGATTAGTCATAATCTAAAGTTGAAGAGATTGGCCATGACTGTAGGTCGTTGACGCTGGATGTTATTGATATTGGACACAATTTAACCCCTTAGTGACAGAGCCAATTTGGTACTTAATGACCGAGCCAATTTTTACAATTCTGACCACTGTCACTTTATGAGGTTATAACTCTGGAATGCTTTAACAGATCCTGCTGATTCTGAGAATGTTTTTTCGTGACATATTGTACTTCATGTTAGTGGTAACACTTCTTCGATAATACTTGCGATTATTTATGAAAAAAACAGAAATATGGCGAAAATTTTTAAAATTTTGCAATTTTCAAACTTTGTATTTTTATGCCCTTAAATCAGAGATATGTCACAAAAAATAGTTAATAAATAACATTTCCCACATGTCTACTTTACATCAGCACAATTTTGGAAACAAAATTTCTTTTTGTTAGGGAGTTATAAGGGTTAAAAGTTGACCAGCAATTTCTCATTTTTACAACACCATGTTTTTTTAGGGACCACATCACATTTGAAGTCAGTTTGAGGGGTCTATATGATAGAAAATAACCACGTGTGACACCATTCTAAAAACTGCACCCCTCAAGGTGCTCAAAACCACATTCAAGAAGTTTATTATCCCTTTACGTACTTCACAGGAACTGAAACAATGTGGAAGGAAAAAATGAACATTTAACTTTTTTTTTGCAAACATTTTACTTCAGAACAATTTTTTTTATTTTCACAAGTGTAAAAACAGAAATTTAACCATAAATTTTGTTGTGCAATTTCTCCTGAATACGACGATACCCCATATGTGGGGGTAAACCACTGTTTGGGCGCACAGTAGAGCTTGGAAGAGAAGGAGCGCCATTTGACTTTTTCAATGCAGAATTGGCTGGAATTGAGATTGGATGCCATGTTGCGTTTGGAGAGTCCCTGATGTGCCTAAACAGTGGAAACCCCCCATAAGTGACACCATTTTGGAAACTAGACCACTTAAGGAACTTATCTAGATGTGTGGTAAGCACTTTGAGCCCCCAAGTGCTTCACAGAAGTTTATAAAGTAGAGCCGTGAAAATAAAAAATCGAATTTTTTCTAAAAAAAAGGATCATTTTGCCCCAAAATGTTTATTTTGACAAGGGTAACAGGAGAAATTAGACCACAAAAGTTGTTGTGCAATTTCTCCTGAGTATGGCGATACCCCATATGTGGGGGTAAACCACTGTTTAGGCGCACTGCAGAGCTTGGAAGTGAAGGAGTGCCGTTTTACTTTTTCGATATAGAATTGGCTGGAATTGAGATCAGACACCATGTCGCGTTTGGAGAGCCCCTGATGTGCCTAAACAGTGGAAACCCCCCACAAGTGACCCCATGTTGGAAACTAGACCCCTTAAGGAACTTATCTAGATGTGTGGTGAGCACTTTAAACCCCCAAGTGCTTCACAGAAATTTATAACGTAGAGCCGTGAAAATAAAAAATCATTTTTTTTCCCTCAAAAATGTTTTTTTAGCCTGCAATTTTTTATTTTCTCAAGAGTAACAGGAGACATTGGACCCCAAAATCTGTTGACCAGTTTGTCCTGAGTATGCTGATACCCCATATGTGGGGGGGCACTGTTTGGGCACCCATCGGGGCTCAGAAGGGAAGGAGTGCCGCTTGGAATGCAGACTTTGATGGGATGGTCTGCGGGCGTCATGTTGCATTTGCAGAGCTCCTGATGTACCTAAACAGTAGAAACCCCCCACAAGTTACACCATTTTGGAAACTAGACCCCCCAAGGAGCTTATATAGATGTGTGGTGAGCACTATGAACCCCCAACTGCTTCACAGAAGTTTATAATATAGAGCCATGAAAATAAAAAAAATCATATTTTTTCCACAAAAATGATCTTTTCACCCCCGAATTTTTACTTTCACAAGGGTAACAGGAGAAATTGGACCCCAAAATTTATTGTGCAATTTATGCTGAGTAGGCTGATACCCCATATGTGGGGGTAAACCACTGTTTGGGCGCATGGCAGAGCTCAGAAGGGAAGGAGTGCCATTTTGGAATGCAGACTTTGAATGAATGGTCTGCAGGCGTTATGTTGCGTTTGCAGAGCTCTTGATGTACCTAAACAGTAGAAACCCCCCACAAGTGACCCCATTTTGGAAACTAGACCCCCCAGGAACTTATCTAGATGTGTGGTGAGAACTTTGAATGCCCAAGTGCTTCACAGAAGTTTATAATGCAGAGTCATGAAAATAAAAAATATTTTTTTTCCACAAAAAAGATTTTTTAGCCCCCAAGTTTTTATTTTCACAAGGCTAACAGGAGAAATTGGACCCCAAAAGTTGTTGTCCAATTTATCCCGAGTACGCTGATGCCCCATATGTGGGGGTAAACCACTGTTTGGGCACACGGCAGAGCTCAGAAGGGAGGGAGCAACATTTGACTTTTTGAGCGCAAAATTGGCTGTGGCGTTTAGAGACCCCCTGATGTACCTAAACAGTGGAAACACCCCAATTCTAACTCCATCCCTAACGCCAACACACCCCTAATCCCAACCTGATCCATAATCCTAATCACAACCCTAACGATAATCACAACCCTAACCCCAAAAATACCATAACCCTAATCAGAACCCTAAATCCAACACACCCCTAATCCTAATCTCAACCCTAACCTCAAACCTAACCCTAATCCCAATACACCCCTAACCCTAATCCCAATCCTCATCTTAACCCTAATCCCAAACCTAACCCTAATCCCAAACGTAACCCTAATGCCAACCCTAATCCAAATCCTAACCCTAATCCCAACTCTATCCCTAACTTTAGCAGCAACCCTAGTCCTAACATTAGCCCCAACCCTAGCCCTAACTTTAGCCCTAACCCTAACCCTAAATTTAGCCCAAACCCTAACCCTAGCCCTAACTTTAGCCCCAACCCCAACCCTAACTTTAGCCCCAACCCTAACTCTAAATTTAGCCCTAACCCTAAATTTAGCCCTATCCCTAACCCTAAATTTAGCCCCAACCCTAACCCTAAATTTAGCCCCAACCCTAACCCTAACTTTAGCCCCTACCCTAACCCTAAATTTAGCCCCAACCCTAACCCTAACTTTAGCCCAACCCTAACCCTAATTTTAGCCCCAACTCCTCTAGCTGCCGGCCGGCAGACCATGGCGGGTGCACTGCGCATGCGCCCGCCATTTTCTTACCGGAGGAAGAAGCCAGCGGCCAGGAGAGGACACAGGAGGACGCAGGGGACACCGGTAAGTATAACAGGGTCCCTGAATCCCCCTATTTCTCTGTTTTCTGATGTGCGACCACATCAGAGGACAGAGAATTACACGTTTTTGTTTTTTTTGCGGTCGCCGGTAAACAGTTAATTACCGGCGATCGCAAAACAGGGGTTGGTAAAAACCGACCCCGATCATGTTCTTTGGGGTCTCGGCTACCCCCAGCACCCGAGACCCCAAAGATCTTTCGGTGCCGGCCGGCGGGCGCACTGCGCATGCGCCCGCCATTTTTAGGCCGGAACAAGATGGCGGCGCCATCGAGAGCCACGAGAAGCACCGGGGGAGACAGGTGAGTACCGGGGGGCTATCAGGGGCGATCGGGGACCCCATTTCTCTGTCCTCTGATGTGCGATCACATCGGAGGACAGGGAAATTAAATGGGAAATCGCGGGGGGTTTTTTGCGACCGCCGGTAAACAGTTAATTACCGGCGATCACAACTCAGGGGTCGGTAAAAAAACCCCGAATCCAACTCTGGGGGGCGCTATTCACTTTTTCAACTTTTTAAGTACCCTTAACTGCCGTCATTAAAAGGCGTATCGGTGGTCATTAAGGGGTTAAAGTGGTTGAGTTTGGTTATGATGTAAAGGCCCCCATACATATTAGACCAAAGTTGTGCCAAATGGATGTTTGGTTCTTTAGATGGTAAACAATCAATTTTTGGGCAACGAACGTTCACTGTTTACTCCCGAACAGTCATCTGAAAGATCAATCGGGTATATCTGATATTTTCATACAACTATCTTCTTGATTGTTCAAACAACAAACGATCTGTTATACTTGAATTTTCTATAAAGATTATGGAACATTTTCTTTTGCTGGAAATCAAGAATGTATGATTTCTGTGTAAAGATACAGTATTTGCACAATGTAATGGGACATGTGTACGTTGTGGTTATGTAAACAAAATTTTGTATGAACAACTAACGACCATAAATCTTTCGATTGTGCTCTCATGTGTATGGGGGCCTTAAGGTAATAAGGTGATTGAACGTTACCATGGTTGGAAGGGGTTGGCATTATGTATGGTACAAGGGTGTTGGATGGGGCATGATCCTAGGTGGGTGAGATCAGCCATAATGTGAGTTAGTTGTGATTAGATATGATCTAAAGAAAGAAAAAGGAATAAAGTATACACTCACAAGGATCACTTAACTGTAATAAATATTTATTGACAAGCCACAACAAAGACATTTAAAAATAGTTCAAAAGCAAAAATGGCCATAGTAATATATAGGACCACAACACTGTAGTATTGGGGTCTAATACACCTATCTGTAAAATGGTACATTAGTAGCCAAAATAATATATATGCCATAATATTAGAAAATGTGCAATAATAGGAATTAATGCCAAAAAGTCAAGGGTCAGTGTTTAAAGCCCCCAAATAAATTTCAACTAAGGTGCTCGATAAATTCAGTGCTATACAGTATTTATAAATTACAGTTACTTTCTTTCTTCTGTTTTTCCTCTTGATTCTTATTTGGTATGTGATAAGTAGATCCTGACCTTATTTATTGTGGTGCCCTCTACTTTCTCTTGGCACAAATAGATATGATCTGGGGCGATTGAGATTGAATATAATCTGAAGTGGTTGAAAGTGGATATAATTTGAGGTACAGTACTTGAGACTGGACAAAACCTAAAGTGATAGAGATTGGGTATATTGTGAGGTGGTTAAGGTTAGCCATGATCTGAGTAGGTTGAAATTGGCCATAAACTGAGCTGGTTGAGATTGGACATTATATGAACTGTTTGAGTTTGGTCTGGATCTGAGCTGGTTAAGATTAGGCATTACCTGAAGAGGTAAGATTGTGCATATTATGAGGTGGTTGTTATCGGGCATGATCTAAGGTGGTTGGCCATAATATGAGCTAGCTGAGATTAAACATGATCTGAGGAGGTTGAAATTGGCCATAATCTGAGCTGGTTGAGATCTGGAAATGATCAGAGGTGGTTGAGATTGGACATAACATGAGCTAATTGAGATTGGACATGATGTGAGCTGCTTGAGATTGGACATGATTTGAGGTGATGGAGATTGAACATGATCTGAGCTGGTTACGTTATGATTAGGCATTAATTCAGGAGGTTGGATTTGGGCGTGTTCTGAGGTGGTTGACCTCAGACATGATTTAAGGTGTTAGAGATTGGCCATAATCTGCAGTGGTTGAGATTAACCATGACCAGAGGGGCTTTCAATTAGCCATAATCTGGATCGGTTGAGGTTACACATGATCTGGGCTGGTTGATGTTGGACTTGATCTGAAGATGTTGAGATTGGGCATGATCAGATGGGGTTGGCAAAGATATTATTTGGAGGAATGGGGGCAAGTGACTGAGATTTTTTTTTAACAAAA
Source organism: Ranitomeya variabilis (assembly GCF_051348905.1). NCBI lineage: Eukaryota > Metazoa > Chordata > Amphibia > Anura > Dendrobatidae > Ranitomeya > Ranitomeya variabilis. The sequence goes on along the minus strand of NC_135233.1, from coordinate 38,293,100 downwards.
GCAAAATCCTGGGCTGAAATTATCAGATGGTTAGGATTCTGTAAAGTCGGAAATAGAAAAAGCTACACAACAAACAGGAAAATCTGATGTAAACTTGCCGTGACAAAAAGGTTAAAGGCCGCCAAACATATATCATAAAAGTCTTCAACCATAATGAACTCTATACTATACAGTTGTGGCCAAAAGTATTGACACCCCTGCAATTCTGTCAGATAATACTCATTATTATTATCTTCATTTAATTTGTCTTAAATGAAAAAACACAAAAAGAATTGTTCTAAAGCCAAATTGGATATAATTCCACACCAAACATAAAAAAGGAGGTGGACAAAAGTATTGGCACTGTTCGAAAAATCATGTGATGCTTCTCTAATTTGTGTAATTAACAGCACCTGTAACTTACCTGTGGCACCTAACAGGTGTTGGCAATAACTAAATCACACTTGCAGCCAGTTGACATGGATTAAAGTTGACTCAACATCTGTCCTGTGTCCTTGTGTGTATCACATTGAGCATGCAGAAAAGAAAGAAGACCAAAGAACTGTCTGAGGACTTGAGAAACCAAATTGCGCAATGTCATCAAGATGTGTAAAGCCCATGGCACTGTGGCTAACCTCCCTAGATGTGGACAGAAAAGAAAAATTGACAAGAGATTTCAATGCAAGATTGTGCGGATGTTGGATAAAGAACCTCGACTAACATCCAAACAAGTTCAAGCTGCCCTGCAGTCCGAGGGTACAACAGTGTCAACCCGTACTATCCGTCAGTGTCTGAATGAAAAGGGACTGTATGGCAGGAAACCCAGGAAGACCCCACTTCTTACCCCGAGACATAAAAAAGCCAGGCTGGAGTTTGCCAAAACTTACCTGAAAAAGCCTAAAACGTTTTGGAAGAATGTTCTCTGGTCAGATGAGGCAAAAGTAGAGTTTTTTGGGCAAAGGCATCAACATAGAGCTTACAGGAGAAAAAAAGAGGCATTCAAAGAAAAGAACACGGTCCCTACAGTCAAACATGGTGGAGGTTCCCTGGTGTTTTGGGGTTGCTTTGCTGCCTCTGGCACTGGACTGCTTGACAGTGTGCATGGCATTATGAAGTCTGAAGACTACCAACAAATTTTGCAGCATAATGTAGGACCCAGTGTGAGAAAGCTAGGTCTCCCTCAGAGGTCATGGGTCTTCCAGCAGGACAATGACCCAAAACACACTTCAAAAATCACTAGAAAATGGTTTGAGAGAAAGCACTGGAGACTTCTAAGGTAGCCAGCAATGAGTCCAGACCTGAATCCCATAGAACACCTGTGGAGAGATCTAAAAATGGCAGTTTGGAGAAGGCACCCTTCAAATATCAGGGACCTGGAGCAGTTTGCCAAAGAAGAATGGTCTAAAATTCCAGCAGAGCATTGTAAGAAACTCATTGATGGTTAACGGAAGCGGTCGGTCGCAGTTATTTTGGCTAAAGGTTGTGCAACCAAGTATTAGGCTGAGGGTGCCAATACTTTTGTCTGGCCCATTTTTGGAGTTTTGCGTGAAATGATCAATGTTTTGCTTTTTGCTTCATTCTCTTTTGTGTTTTTTCATTCAAGACAAATTAAATGAAGATAATAATACCAAAGAATTTGTGATTGCAATCATTTTCAGGAAGAAACTGAGTATTATCTGACAGAATTGCAGGGGTGTCAATACTTTTGGCCACAACTGTACAAAGAAAAAAAAGGGTGAGCACTAGTGAATACTCAGAAGCACCCTTTGCCTTGGTGAACACAGGACTGCATCCAATGAAAATGCAAAACAATATATAAAAATACAAATCTGAGATGCGCTAACTAGAACTGTTAAAGAATGTTTAGATAATATTGGAAAGGGTAGCCTAAATGGCTTCCTTACCTGTTCACATTATGCTGCAGTGATGATCTGTCCTGGGTGTAGTACTGTCGAGTTGGTTGTGAGGATCTTGCAGCACTGTGATAGCAACAAGTCTTTCAGGCCGTGAAAATCCGCGCTATGTTTGCGGAAAAACTCTGTATGCCTTGAGTGAAGTTACAAAAAATGAGCAAGTCGGCAGTTTGCGTGAATAGTTGGTATAGCAGAATATTTCGGGCACCATACCAGCATGGCTCATTTTTTGTAACTTCATTCAAGGCATACAGAATTTTTCCGCAAACTTAGTGCAGATTGTGAAAGACTTGACGCTATCGGTGCCTCAAGATCCCTCACAACTAACTGGACAATACTACACCCAGGACGGATTATCACTGCAGCATAACGTGGACAGGTAGAGAAGCCATTCAGGCTATCCTTTTTGATATTGTCTAAACATTCTAGTTAGGGCATCTCAGATTCATAATGAACTCTAGCTAGCTGTTTGTTTTGATAACAATAGGGCATGTTGGGTTCTTACGGCCGATGATACATTCAGTGTAACACATCTAACACAGTCGATGTGGTCCAAGAGGAATTTTCTTTGGTGTCAAACAATGATCGTTCATTGTTTTATGTGTATGGGGACCTTACGTGACTAGCTAAGAGGGATTGAAACCCTGGGGTGGAAAGGATTTACTAAAATTTGTCCACTTGCTATAGATTCAGTAAGAATCTTTCGAGCATAATAAATGTAGTGAAAATACGTTTATCAGGAATAAGTTACAGATTGCAAAATCTAGAAAGATATATTGATTTATTAAGGTGTTGAATACCTTCGCAAATCCTTGTCAATGACCATGGAAAAGTAAAGTCTCTGCCACCAGGTCAAAAAAGAGAGGCCTGCTGGTAATTGGTGGAGGAGACATAGTGATATGACAACTACTTCCACCCTGTGAAGTAATCGATCTCAATGTCCATATAATGCACAGCTACTGGTGGCCGCCTGAGCGAGGATGGATATTATAATTTATATGAAGGGTATGTATCCATTGTGTCTTACATAGGAGAACAGATTGTTGTAAGCGCTTATTATCGGACAATAAAGTAATTATGTGGTAAAAGGAGAACTGCAGGGCTGGGAAGAAGTTCCTTTTATTTTGTTCCCTTTTCAGACATTCTTGGTTAAACAGATTTCCAATGAGTAGAACAAACACTTTGCAGATTATCGACCCACAATAAAAATGCTACAGCGCTAGGTCTTACCTTTCTTCTCATGCAATTAGACACTTCCTCCTTCAAACAGATCATCCTTCATCTGAAATTTCCAGCATTGCTTGTTAAAGGTGTTTTTAACGCAATGCCATGACTGTTTGATACGTTACGGTGCCACCTCTAGGATCCCAGCAAAATGAAAGAGGACCCTCTGGTATCCCCCAGGTGTGGTCGCTGATGTGACGAGGTGGGTGTTCATGTGTCTACGAAAAGATCTGAGCGAGCCTGTTTCTGCAACTCTTTCACTTCTTCATTTTGGGTGCAAATTTTTTTACCTAACGGAAAAAGGATTTAAGGTCTTCAATTCTTGGGTGGCGGGTACAGAGGTGAACAAATCTTGCAAAGGACTTCATACTTTCTCATGGAGACACGTTTGACATAAACAATGGCCGATAGAGTAACACAAACTTACTTGTAGTAACGTCATGCCACAAATCTTTGAATATTTTGAGTGAAATGGAAAAATAAGGAATGTTGAGCGATACCTTCCGATACTTGAAAGTATCGGTATCGGATAGTATCAGCCGATACCCGAAGAATATCGGATATCGCCGATACCGATACCCGATACCAATACAAGTCAATGGGACACAAGGGAAGGTATCCTGGATGGTTCCCAGGGTCTGAAGGAGAGGAAACTCTCCTTCAGGCCCTGGGATCCATATTCATGTAAAAAATAAAGAATTAAAATAAAAAATATGGATATACTCACCCCTCCGGCGGCCCCTGGACCTTACCGATGTAACCGGCAGCCTCCGTTCCTAAGAATGAGAAGTTTAGGACCTTCGATGACGTTGCGGCTTGTGATTGGTCGCGTGACCGCTCATGTGACCGCTCACGCGACCAATCACAAGCCGCGACGTCATCGCAGGTCCTAAACTCCTCATTCTTAGGAACGGAGGCTGCCGGTTACATCGGTAAGGTCCAGGGGCCGCCGGAGGGGTGAGTATATCCATATTTTTTATTTTAATTCTTTATTTTTTACATGAATATGGATCCCAGGGCCTGAAGGAGAGTCTCCTCTCCTCCAGACCCTGGGAACCATACACTGGGAACTTCCGATTCCGATTTCCGATATCACAAAAATATCGGAACTCTGTATCGGAATTCCGATACTGCAAATATCGGCCGATACCCGATACTTGCGGTATCGGAATGCTCAACACTAGGAAGGACACATCTGTGTGTGTTAATATGACCTAAATGCTTTGGTCATTTTGTCATATTCCTTATGGACAAATATCAGATCATGGTTTTAGGTGAATTATCACTTCATTAAATGACTGTTGATTGTCTACATGTTTTTTGTTCAGACAGGCCAACCACACTTCCAATACACATAATAATACATCTGTAGTGCTGTCGTCTCTGCGTGTGGTCCTTCACCTCCTGCAGAGACGCCAGCATACTCACCACTGTGGCTCCTGTCCTGATCCATCTCCTCCTTTGCACTTAGGGCACGCGTGTGTACACTTCCCCTTTCTTAAAGGATCTGCGCACGTTCTCCTAAAGTGTTCCCAGCCAATAGCTGGAGGACACTTACTATTTAAAGCACCTCCTCCAACATGGAGGTGCCTGTGCAATGTTGTAAGTTTGTTTCCTAGCACTCTTGTGAGTTATCAGGTCCCTGTACGCTGCACCTGCCAGTACTCATCTCAACATCAGCCGATCCCGCTGCAACTGACAGAGCTCATCTCAATGTCAGCCGATCCCGCTGCACCTGCCAGAGCTCATCTCTGTCAACCAGTCCCGTTGCACCTGCCAATGCTCATCTCAATTTCAGCCGGTCCTGCTGCACCAGCTAGTGCTCATTTCAACATCAGCCAGTCCCGTTGCACCTGCCAGTGCTTAATGCCAACCGGTCCCGCTGCACCTGCCAGTGCTCATCTCAATGTCAGCCTGTCCTGCTGCACCTGCCAGTGCTCACTTCTATGTCAGCTGGTCTAGTTGCATTTTCTAGTGCCCATCTCTTTGTCAGCCAGAAAAGTCTGCATCCGTGCCTCCTATTCTCTTACTCCATCTGCCTGCGTCTATTGGACATTTCCTCAGGCTGCTTCAGCTACCCATTCCTAGGGGGTCAGTTGCCACTTACCCAAGGTAAGTCCTGGAGTAGCACCTAGACCACCTCCCTTTTCTCTCCTCAGATCTCAGTATTGTATGCTGCTGTGTATCCATGGTCAGATTAGGGAGATTCCTTGTTACACCCCTACAAGTGTTCCTTAGGCTCCTGTTAAGTGGTTCCACCACCCAGCCCATTACAGTTTGCACAGGCCATGGAATCCGCTGGCTTCCAGGCATCTTCCGTCTCGCACCTATATGAAAAGGTCTCCCGCCAGAAGGATCAGCAGGATAAGATTTTATCCTATCCACAGACTGTGAATACCCATCTAGACATGCTGGTAGTACCGGCCGCTTCCACACCCTCTCAGGTGGCAGTTACCATGACGTTGACCCACCAGGCTGCCAGATATGCACAAGATTCCGGGCCTCATTTGTCGGCTCCTCCACACTTTGGCGGAGATCCGCCATGTGTCAGGGTTCATTAACCAGTGCATGCTGCACTCCGAACTCCTGTCTAGTCAATTCATATTGGACTGAGCTAAAATGGCCTTCATCATGTCCCATCTATCTGGTGAGGCCCTAGCATGGCTCAATTCTCTATGGGAGAGAGGGGATCCTTTGTTGTGGAACCTACGGTCCTTCTTAGAAGCCTTCCATAAGTTATTTGACAAGCCTGGCCGCGTTTCTTCTGCAGCTTCTTCTCTACTCTGGCTACACCAAGGTAACATCTCTGTGGGCCAGTATGTGGTCCATTTTCATACCATGTCATCCAAACTTGCTTGGAACAATGAGGCTCTGGTGGCAACCTTCTGGGAGGGCATCTCTGGGCGAATCAAGGATGAACTGGCTGGTCGGGAGATACCCACCTCTCTGGATGACTTGGTGTTCCTGGCAACCTAAATTGACATCAGGTTCCAGGAACGTACCAAAGAGGTGAACCGCAAGAGGCGATTGATGCACTTGGCTCCTACCTTTCAATGATCAATCATTAAGCAAGTTCCTGCTGCAACATCTTTCCTCGAACCCATACAATTGACAAGGTTAAGCTATCTAAGTGCCACCAGGAGGTTCATTATACTGAAGGAACATGCTTCTATTGCACCAGCTCTGAACACTTTATCCAATCCTGCTCTGAGAGACGCCATTGCCTAGGGTCGGTAGGAGAGGCTACCTTGGGCAAAATTTCTTCTTCTACATCATTGACCCTGACTGTATCGGTCTCCTGCTACTAAAGGTCTTTTCTTGAATTGGCCCACCTGGTAGCTGGCTCCACGGGCAATTTCATTCAAGAGGCTGTGGTCAAGCGGTATAAAACCTTGATCCTACGTCTTCCGGAACCGATGGTGATTTCTTGAGTGGATAGAAAGCCTCTTCCCGAGACCATCCTGTTCATAACGGAGCCCATGGAGCTTCAGGTGTGGATGCTACATTCAGAGAAGATTTCTCTCTATGTGTCTGGTCTATCTTATCCTCTGCTTCTAGGTCTCCCATGGCTGCAAAGAAAAGAACCTATTATCATTGTTCTCGGTAGCACATGACAGGTTTACACAGGACGATGTGCTGCCGAGTACAAGTTAAAATTATTTCTCCCGGTAAATAGTGTTTTGCAGTTTGTTGAGTGATTGGCAACCTGCTTACACTGTTCAATAATCAGGAAATGAGCGTTCCTTGGTACAATCTTTCATGATACTTGGTCAGTGTAAATCCACCCTTACCATGTACAGATATGAGTTCAATCGAGTATGCACACAGGATGGAAGAGCAAAGAAGGTTCTAACCACGATTGACTCCTGGAAAAGCTGAGAGAAGAAAGGCCCATTGAGACACTGGGTGCTAAAAAATAACCTCATAAAAACTACTGTACGTTGGCCAGTAACAATAGATGCCAGACAGCTACTTTTTGTTCCAAAAAATAACCACTTAAGTCACATGCAATTTATAATCAGGTCATGGCCAGTGATTGTCTGCAGTGTTTATGACGTTGTGTTGGAAACACATCATCACAGAGGCAAGACCATAGGAAGCAACTGGCAGTCACAATGATGTTGTTGAAACTTTGTTTTTACCATTTTCTACCCTGTAAGATGCATAAACACTCTTTAGGATCCCGAAAGGGAGAAATAATAATAATCATAATAATAATAAAAAAATTGTGGTCGAGTGAAATCCCAAAAAGGATAGCCACTAATTAAAGAGCTTCTCCAGTACTTCTCACTTCTGCATTGTTGGCACAAATGGTGTGTATAGTGTACCTGACCTGTCCTATTCATTAAGAGAATAGCTCAGAAAAAAAGCCCTATAACAATGTAATGTTAGGAAATTTCTTAAGGCAGGAAAACCCTTTTAAGTGATTAAATCAGCGCCAACCTCTTGCATATTACAGACGGGTGATGGTGGAAAGGCATATGGCATATAGACATAATAATGGATATGGACCGAGATTGTATTCATGAGACAGTACCAATGGTATGGATCCATATAACTAGTGAACAAAAATCAGGAAAAAAATACTAAAATGAAAATATAAAAAATACTAAAAAAAAGACATAGAAAACAAACAAAAAAGTTAATTTTATATACCGTCTGAGTATGTTTGCTCGATAAACACTTAGTCGGTTATACTCTGATGTCATCTTTTCTTAGAGCAGACACAATTGTTTCCTCAAGTGCCGAGAAGCTTCTACAGTCTAGTACAGAACATCTAACTCTCTCTACAAGTACCTTATGTTTCAGTGAAACCTTGTCTACAGAAACTTGCAGAAATCTTCATACCCTTGACCCTGCTTTATTCTAGTCGTTGGTATGAAATTTTGAGCTTTATTATATGCTAATGCTTTCTCATGAATAGAAATCTTAAGAGACAAAAGAAACTTTTAATAAAATATATAAATGTGAATGGCGTGAATGCATCTGTAAGGCTTTGCACATTAAGCATCTACTATACATGTAAGTCTCCTTTATATCTATCTGCACTTAGTTAGCTATCTTCTAGTGGCCTCGTGAAGGAAGAAGGACAAAATAACTGACAGGTAAATAGAAAACATCATTAACTGCACATCTAAAATATCTCTTAATGGCTGTGCTGATAATACATGGGAGTTGGCAGAGTTTTTAAATAGCAATGTTTTTGTCTCGACTATGGCCACTTCAACTATTCAAAACTTACATAGAATGTGGAAGTACAATTCATGGAGGAGAAAACTGTGTAGAATATGAGCCTCCCGGAGGGGAGAGTTGGATAGAAAATGAGACATGAAGGAGAAAGTTCTGTAGAATATGAGACTCACAAGAGAAAGTTGTGAAGAATATGAGACACAAAGGAGAAAGTTGTGTAGAATATAAGACTCATGGAGAAAGTTGCTATAATATGAGACTCACGGAGAAAGAGTTGTGTATAATATGAGACTCATGGAGATAGTTGTGTAGAACAGGAGACTAATGAAGGAGAAATTTCTGTAGAATATGAGACTTGTTTAGAAAGTTGTGTAGAATATGAGACTCATGGAGAAAGTTGTGTAGAATATGAGACTCATGGAGAAAGTTGTGTAGAATATGAGACTCATGGAGAAAGTTGTGTAGAATATGCAACTCATGGAGAAAGAGTTGTGTAGAACAGGAGACTAATGAAGGAGAAATTTCTGTAGAATATGGGACTCGTTTAGAAAGTTGTGTAGAAAATCAGACTAACGAAGGAAAGAGTTTTGTAGAATATGAGACTCATTGAGAAAGTTGTGTAGAGTATGAGACTCAAAATGGAGAAAGTTGTGTAGAGTATGAGACTCACAATGGAGAAAGTTGTGTAGAATATGAGACTCATGGAGAAAGTTGTGTAGAATATGAGACTCACAATGGAGAAAGTTGTGTAGAGTATGAGACGCATGGAGAAAGTTGTGTAGAATATGAGACTCACAATGGAGAAAGTTGTGTAGAATATGAGACTCATGGAGAAAGTTGTGTAGAATATGAGACTCACAATGGAGAAAGTTGTGTAGAGTATGAGACGCATGGAGAAAGTTGTGTAGAATATGAGACTCACAATGGAGAAAGTTGTGTAGAATATGAGACTCATGGAGAAAGTTGTGTAGAGTATGAGACTCACAATGGAGAAAGTTGTGTAGAATATGAGACTCATGGAGAAAGTTGTGTAGAGTATGAGACTCAAAATGGAGAAAGTTGTGTAGAGTATGAGACGCATGGAGAAAGTTGTGTAGAATATGAGACTCACAATGGAGAAAGTTGTGTAGAATATGAGACTCATGGAGAAAGTTGTGTAGAATATGAGACTCACAATGGAGAAAGTTGTGTAGAGTATGAGACGCATGGAGAAAGTTGTGTAGAATATGAGACTCACAATGGAGAAAGTTGTGTAGAATATGAGACTCATGGAGAAAGTTGTGTAGAATATGAGACTCATGGAGAAAGTTGTGTAGAATATGAGACTCATGGAGAAAGTTGTGTAGAATATGAGACTCATGGAGAAAGTTGTGTAGAATATGAGACTCATGGAGAAAGTTGTGTAGAGTATGAGACTCACAATGGAGAAAGTTGTGTAGAATATGAGACTCATGGAGAAAGTTGTGTAGAGTATGAGACTCAAAATGGAGAAAGTTGTGTAGAATATGAGACTCATGGAGAAAGTTGTGTAGAGTATGAGACTCAAAATGGAGAAAGTTGTGTAGAGTATGAGACGCATGGAGAAAGTTGTGTAGAATATGAGACTCACAATGGAGAAAGTTGTGTAGAATATGAGACTCATGGAGAAAGTTGTGTAGAATATGAGACTCATGGAGAAAGTTGCGTAGAATATGAGACTCATGGAGAAAGTTGTGTAGAATATGAGACTCATGGAGAAAGTTGTGTAGAATATGAGCCTCATGGAGAAAGTTGTGTAGAATATGAGACTCATGGACAAAAAGTTTTGTAGAATTTGAGACTTATGTGGAAACTTGTTTAGAATATGAGACTCGTGGAGAAAGCTGTGTAGAAAATCAGACTAACAAAGGAAAGAGTCATGTATAATATGAGACTCATAGGGAAAGTTGTGTAGAATATGAGATTTATGGAGGAGAACGTTGTGTAGAGTATGAGACTCATGGAGAAAGCTGTATAGAAAAGCAGACTGACAAAGGAAAGAGTTGTGTAGAATATGAGACTCACAAAGGAGAAAGTTGTGCAGAACATGAGACTCATAGAGAAAACTGTGTACAATGTGAGACTTAGGGTACGGTCACACGTTGAGTATTTGGTCAGTATTTCACATCAGTATTTGTAAGCCAAAACCAGGAGTGGGTGATAAATACAGAAGTGGTGACGTGTTTTTGTTATACTTTTCCTCTGATTGTTCCTCTCCTGATTTTGACTTACAAATACTGATATTAAATTCTGAATGTGTGACCGCACCCTTACTGAGAAAGTTGTGTATATTATGAGACTCATGAATAAAGTTGTATAGAATATGAAAATCATGAAGATAATAGATAGATAAATAGATAGATAAGATAGATAGATAGATAGATAGATAGATAGATAGATAGATAGATAGATAGATAGATAGATAGATAGATAGATAAATAATAGATATATAATGGATAGATAACAGATAGATGATAGATAATAGATAGATAGATAGATAATAGATAGATGATAGATGATAGATAGATGATAGATAATAGATAGATCGATAGATAGATAGATAGATAATAGATAGATAATAGATAGATGATAGGTATATAATAGATAGATAATCAACCAATAGATAGATCAGAAAGAAAGATATTAAATAGATAGATTGGTAGATTTATTCTTCATACGTGATTACACAGAGCAGGTCAATTACTGCTCATATCTGATGTAAATGTCCTACAGGTATTTGCTGACATTTCCTCTTTCCGCGGCTTTGTTACCCCGATAACAAGCTTTCACCTTCCTCGCGGTGACCTCCTAGACGTCTTCTGCACCATCCGCTGCCTTCATGAGACCTGTTAAGTAGAGAGCATATTTCTGCCAAATAATAATGAAGCACTTAGCGCCATCTGTTTGCATTTAGTTTGTTAAAACTGAAACAACTGCAATGTAGAGTTATTTGCAAACACAGATGAAGTTCACATGTGGTGTTGTCAGATCCATAGCTCTAGGTGATATACAATTACACAACGAGGAGAGGAGCATTCTCCAAGGACCTCCAACCCATAGCCCACCCGCTCCAACATCGCAATATGTCCTTCCTAATCAACACCAACCTCTGACTCGTTAATAGGTGAAGGTCAGTGGGATTAGGACCTGTATGTTCAGGTTTATGTTTTCTGACAAATCTTCTAGAACCTTTGGGCACAGCAATGATCCGAAGACGGGACTTAGCAAATGGGAGATGGATGGAGTGTGATCAGCCTCCAAGATCGGAACCTTGGAGGGACTCCTTTCTTCATGGCTTTATCTAATGAAGGATGTCATTCTATTAACGTTGGAGTTCCCTTTTAAAGCCCTCAAAGGAAATAAATCATTAGAAAATTACTTACCTATTACGGTATTTAAATTATTTTTGTCTTGTGTTAAAATATAAAAAAAGAAATCTTGCAATTTTCACACTTGTCCTGGAGATATTTTAGACTTACATTCCCTTTTCTTTACAGAAGACTTTTCAGAAGTCTCATTATCATAACAAACAGGATTGCAATGACAGGTAATACGTCTATAAACTGCTAACACAGCATCCACAGATCACAATAGGTGATGTCTCAGCTGACCCTCCTCTCTCTTCCTTCACAATGAACTTTTCACATGCTCATTAGATGCTTCAATGCAAAGATTGGGCCAGAGGCTGTTCATTGCTTCTAATGTACAGGTGCATTTATACACATTAGCCATTTAGTCAATGTGTTGTCCATATAATTGCATGGAGAATATCTATATGTAGAGACTTATTGGACAACTGATCGAAACATTTAAATTTTCCATCTCAATTGTCTCTTTTCATCTGTTACAGTGAAAATAAGAATCAAACACCTCAAAATGTACAAAATATATTTTAAAGCTATACATCCGCAACCAATATAGTAATACAGCCGCCTTTCTTCCCAATAACAGCCCTAAGCACTAAGCTCCATCCATGGAGACTGTCAGTTTCTTTTTCGGCAACACCATCCACAGCAATCCCAGACATTGATCAGAGAGATGACTGTTCTCCTTCACCGTAAAACTACCGTGTAAGAAGGGCCCACAAGTTATCAGTAGGGTTTAGGTCTGGTGATGAAAGGGCCGTGTCTTTATTCTTTCATCTTTAAGGCCTTTACTGGCACCAAGCATTGGAGTCTTCAATGCTGTGATGGAGCATTGTCCTGCAGAAAAATTGTGGTTCTTGAAAGATGCAGACTTTTTCCTGTACCACTGCTGGAAGAAAGTGTCTTCTAAAAACTGTCCGGAGGTTTGGGAGTTGATTTTGAGTTCATCTTCAACCCGAAAAGGTCTAACCAGCTCATCTTTAATATTTCCAGCCCATAGCAGTGCCCACCTCCATCTTGCTGGCATCTGAGTGGAAGTGGAGGTCTGTGCTCATCCAGCCATGGGTCCATGCATCTGCTCTATCAAGAGTCACTTTCATCGCATCAGTCCATAAAACCTTTGAGCAACCTGTCTTCAGATATTTCTTAGCCCAGTCTAGACGTTTCCCTTTCTGTGTCTTGCTCAGTAGTGGTTGGGCTTCAGCTTCCCTTACCTCGGCCATGTCTCTGAGCACTGAATACCTTGTACTTCTGTGTCTTGCTCAACAGTGGTCAGGTTTCAGCTCTTTACCTCGGCCATGTCTCTGAGGACTGAACACCTTGCTCTTCTAGGCCACCAGGGAGCTTGCAGTTCTGGAATATGACAGCATTGTAGAATAATGGCTTCTTGGTCGCTTCACGTTTGATTCTTCTCAAATCATTGGCAGTTAATGTCATCGTTTTTGTTTCCCTGTTGACTATTTGCAACAAAACTTTTTCCTATGTTAGCAAGTCCCCGGCATCCCTCTGTAAAACTTGTAACAATCTGTGACTGTTCAGTCAGTTAAATCTTTTTTTGGACCATTTTCCTTGAAGAAGACAACCTTCCTCATAACTCTGCAATCCTTGATAAAGGGTGTAGTATCCTTAGGCCACGCACCCCTGATTACACAAATACACATCGCCAGATATGCTTCATCCAATAAGCATTCAACTTTATACAATTTGGAATTAGAAAAGCTGAATAAAAATTATTATTATTATTTATATAGTACCATTAATTCAAAATACAAATTTCCCTCACAGTAATCAAACTAACAATGACAGACTGATACAGAGAGAAGAGGACCCTGTCCTTGCGGGCTTACATTCTACAGATCATTATATGATCAAAATACTCACTCGTCTAATAATTGTGAACTTAGTACAGTCTTCAGTTACTCAGGAGTTTGCTTCTTCTTTCGGTTCAACTCCAGTAAATTGTATGTCATCTCCTTAACTTCTCCTGGCTTCCATGCTACAGCCAGAGTTATTTCTAAGCTCGGTCCAGTTTACTTGATGTCCTCCACATCAAACTCTCAGCAAGTTAACAATTTCTCACAACTGTTTTTGGTCCTGTTCCCACATGGCCTCTGCAATCAAGGTAATGCTTCTCTTCCAAAGTATCTTCAGTTTGCTTATGCTGCACTCCTGTCCTGTGGTAAGCCACTTCCTTGCTGAAGTCCCAGTTTGCAAGCTGCTGCTATTAACCATTTCTCTGCTGTTAGATCCCAGACTGGATTTACTTATTATATCTGTTGGTAAGTACAAGTTTCTTATACAGTCACTGTTCCCATTCACATACCATACTCTGCTTTATCTGTTGTCTGCTGTCCTGTATACACTTCTGCCACGGTCATCTGTTACCATTGCCTTTGTTCCGTGTTGTTCATCTTCACCTACTGCTTAGATAATCCATCTCACCAGATGACCTCTTAATAAGCTGTCTCGTCTTCATAATTTTCATATAGCTAAAGACTCAGAATATATAGTCAAAAACATATCTGCAGAATTATATAACATTTTTTAAAAATATGTGGACAATTCTGACAAGTTGTGGATATATTAGCTTTTGAGTGGAATTCTATGAAACTGACCCATATACTGTAAGTACCAGGCGCCACCGCACTGAATCTTCCCCAGTAATTACATATCTATTTACAGGCTTGTATTCTTTTATATGCTTTTTATCACTTTATGTTGTTTTTTAGAGTTTTTGTCGTACATCCACCCTTGTGCTGATATTCTATACTTACTGTTACAAAAGAGAAGATTTATTATTTTGCACATTTATTTTAGAGAGATTTCCTCCCTGGCATTTTCATGATAAAGCTGTGAATGCCTTCATGTACTCCGACAAGTGGAATTGTAAAGAAAATCTGCAGAGCACTTGTGGCTCTTCTAAAGTATAGAAAAGCCATAAAACTGTATTAGCTCCTCATTGTGGTGTCGACTCCTGACACAGCGATTGTATTATGTCAGAAGCTTCTCCCTATTCACCCGGTCTAGAAGGACCTACTCTGTATTTTTGGAAGTGAGCTCATGTGATGCCATTTTCTAGGTGGGTGCGTTTGGTCCCTGTATGTCACTATTCGGAAGGGTTTAGCTCCGCACAGCACATTCTTCCTGCATTACTACACACCCTTCCCGGGACATTACTCAGCAGTTACTTTTACATTTATTTGTTTGGGGGATTTTTTTAGATACAATCTCAGCTGGGGAGATATTTGGATTAATTTTGATTTACTTTAAAGAACCCTATTAAACTTACGAGGAAGTTCAAGGACCGAAAGAGACATCACTTCCCATATGATTCTGAATTGTTTACAGTTACCTGAGAGTATATATATATATATATATATATAAATCTTTTTCACTTTCTCAACCTTCATCTCCTGGGCATCCTCTGTCATTTCCTAGATCCCGTGTAGTCATCCGGTGCAACAAAGTATTAGTCACTTTTCATTTTGGAGTAAAACGGGTAAATTCACTCGTTTCATTATTTTTTTGCATTTTTTTGAATTTTTTTCCAATCTTTCAGCAACTTTTTAAAAACTTTTAAGCACTTTTGTAAATAGCTGATTACAAAAAAAAAATGGCATATGTGAATTCAGACTTAGAGCTCACTTTTTTTGTATTACCAGAAGAAATGGACCATTTTTCATCAGCGCACTGATATTCACCCATTTTTTGGTCCATTTTTACCCATCAGCGTGCCATCTGTTTTTCTTGTATGCAAAAAGAAAAATAAATGTCCGAGTTTCTCCCCCTACCCGTTGTGTTGTAAAAAACAGACGGCACTCGGATGACACACAGATGACACATGGATGACACATGGATGGCATGTTTGTTCTTTTCATGGTCCCATTCATTCGAATGGATGAGTTTGATCAGTGACTCAAAAAGAGACTTGTCTTGTTTTTTTCTGTTTTGGGGAGACACAAATACCACACAACACGCAATGATCACATGATCTGCTAAAAAGGGACGCCTCGAATGTGAGACGAACTATAACGGCTACATGTTCTATCACTAAAAATACAGATAGAAGGGGTGCTAGAAAAACGCATGAATGAGGCCCTGGGCCAGGGCAGGCACCATGTTGTCGTGGGCCCCGGGCAAAAGAGTCTCAGTGGGCCCCTTTAACACACACCACATGATGCACAGATACGGTAGAGAAATATGGGTATAGTACAATGCCAAAGATTTCACTTCTTGCATTACATGAGTGATATCTATTGTAAATTCTACAATAGGTCAGAAACCGGACAGTAAGGTCCTCCATACAGTATTATGGGCACCACACAGTGCTCCATACAGAATAATGAGCCCCATATATTGCTCCATACAGTATTCTGGGCACCACATAGTGCTTCATACAGAATAATGAGCCCCAAATATTGCTCCATACAGTATTATCGGCACCACATAGTGCTCCATACAGAATAATGAGCCCTATATATTGCTCCATACAGTATTATGGGCACCACATATAATGTTCCATACAGAATAATGAGCCCAATATATTGCTCCATACAGAATAATGAGCCCCATATAATGCTCCATACAGTATAAAAAGCCACATATATTGCTCCATACAGAATTATGTGCACCACATTTTGCTCCATACACTATAATGAGCCCCATATATTGTTCCATACAGTATAATGAGCCCCATATACTGCGCCATACAGTATAACAAGCCACATGTATTGCTCTATACAGTATTATGGGCACCATATATTGCTCAAAAAAGAAAAGAATGTCCAGCTTCACCGAATCCGTAAAAAAGAGTTTGTGCTGAAGTCTGTATCCTCTATGCTTAAAAGTTTGTGAATAAAGAAAACTCTTTTTTACGGATTCAGTGAAGCTGGACATTCTTTTCTTTTTTGGACTCTATACGCCTGGACACAGCGGGTCCGTGCTCCCGAAGACTGGTTTATGCATCACGGGTGAGCTGGTTTATATTCCTCCTTACCATATATTGCTCCATACAGCATAATGGACCTCACATAATGCTCCATACAGTATAATGAGCCACATATAATGCTCCATACAGTATAATGAGCCCCATATAATGCTCAATACAGTATAATGAGCAACATACATTGCTCCATTCAGTATTATGGGCACCATATATTGCTCCATACAGAATAATGGGCCCCATATAATGCTCCATTCAGAATAATGAGCCCCATATAATGCTCCATACAGAATTAGCCCCATATATTGCTCCATACAGAATAATGAACCCCACTTAATTCTTCATACAGTATAATGAGCCACATATATTACTCCATGCAGAATAATGAGCCTCATATATTGCTCCATACAGTATATTGATCCATACTGTGTAATGAGCCCCATATATTGTGCCATACTGTATAATGGGCCCCATATAATGTTCTATAAAGAATAATAAGACCCATATATTGTACCATACATAATGGGTCCCATATATGTTCCATACAGTATATGATGAGCTCCATATAATGCTCCAGTATACGATAGGCCCCACATATTGCTCTATATATAATGGACCCCATATAATGCTCCATAGAGAATAGGATGGTTCCCATAGAGTATCATGAGTCCCATATAATGTTCCATACAGTATATCATGTGCCCCGTATATTGCTCCATACAGAATGGGCCCCATATAATGCTCCATACAGAATAGTCCCTATATTATGCTCCAGATATAATGGGCTCCATAAAATACTCCATATATAATGGGCCACATATGTTGCTCCATGATGAGCCTCATATAATTCTCCATATATAATGGGCCCCATATATGATGCTCCAGTGTATGATGGGACGTTCCATATATAATGGGCCTGATATATGATGTTCCAGTGTTTGATGGAACCATATATGATGCTTCAATGTATAATATGCCCCATATACGATGCTCCAGTGTATGAAGAGCCCATGTTTGATGCTCCAGTGTATGATGGGTCCATATATGATGCTCCAGTGTTTAATAGCCCCATATATGATGCTCCAGTGTATGATGGGCCCCATATATGATGCTCCAGTGTATAATGGCCCCCATATATGATGCTCCAGTGTATAATGGGCCCCATATGTGATGCTCCAGTGTATAGTGGGCCCCGTATCATGCTCCATATATGATGGGCCCCATATATCATGCTCCAGTGTATGATTGTCCCCATATATGATGCTCCAAACATAAAAAAATAAAAATGAAATCTCCACCTCTTGTTGCTGGCCACTTCTCTGCTCCAGACTCCTTAACATCGCCTTCTTATGGCTCTCTGCACTGTGACTGTTCAGACAGAGGGTGCACAGACGTAACATCATCGCGCCCTCTGACCTGAACATCACAGTCAGGAGACGCGGAAGATACCACAGCTGTGGAGCAGGGAGAGGTAAGTATTGCAAGTGCCGGGGCCCTGATCAAGCAGGGGGCCCTACTCACCGTCAGTGACACTGGCCAACTGTTTGTGTCCGGAATGTGTGCCAGTGTCACTGATGGCGAGTGGGCCCCCTCGCCTGTTCAGGTCCCCGGGTGCGCTGGGTGCTGATGCTGGCCCTGCCCTGGGCATATGTCACCACACAGACTCCTCTATGGTGCACAGGCAAGAATGGATTGTGATATAGAATCATGATTTTTGCCCCGATCTCAAATCAGAAACTGCACAGACGATGATTGAACTGCAGTGTGCGAATACACCGGAAATCAACCCTAGCCGATTTCTCCGTATTTCAAAATGGCTGCTCTCAGGCACCAAGAGGTAGTATTTAGCACATGAACAAGGGTATGGCTATAGGTGATGTAAGGCATGGTGCCTCAAGGTGATCTCCAAAGCTTCATTTGTGACATAGCAGTGACGCAGCATGTGGTGTTGGCCATAGGATAGTTTGACCTCGGCACAAAAAGTGCTAGGAGGCAATGCTAGCATCGCACATCTGGCCAAGTGCCTCGGATCTCTGGGCGAGCGCCACTTGAACATGAAGCCAACACAGATGGATCCTATTGTTGAGCAGAGATTCTATGTCTACACCACTCTCTGTCTCATAAGCCGCAGATGAATGGTCGTCAGCCTACAAGACGTCGGCATCCCGGGTCAGGCAGCGCAATTACATCTCTGCACTGCACCACCTGTGCCGATCCACGCTATGGGCTGGAGAGAAGAGGACTTCATTTTTTTCTCTCAACCTCCGAGAGAAAGAATGGTGCCACTTTGGTTATAACAATCAGAGAGAACACTTTTGTGACCCTACACTGAGACACAGACTATACAAATAGTTCAGAGTTCTGAAGGTTTCTCTGCTTCATGTCAGCACTTGAGTATATGGATAAGCCATTAATTAACCCAGTAGGGTGACACGTGGCCGTCCCTGGCCTGGGAATGCTCCAGGGGAGAGCAGGAAACTGCCGGGAAAGGTCCAGGGAGTAAATGGGAAAGTTTATTGCTGATAATTTGTGTTGAGCTATTACAGTCTGGTTCACAAGTGCCTGTGTGTAATGACAAATGTTCTCCCGCACTCCGAACATTAATTGTTTCTTTATTTGTGGCTTAAAATACTGAATTTTACAGTAGGGAACATAATGTCACCCGTAGCAGATCTCATTTACATCTATCGCCCATAAATCTTTGCCTGAAAGTCTCATTCAGTGTTTCGGGATGGCTGCAAAGTGTGGAAACAAACAGGTGAATATTTGTTAAAGGGCTAAATTACTGACTAAATGAAGAGAATATTTCACAGATAAATTGGGATCTCACATCTTCAAACTTTATCTATCTATCTATCTATCTATCTATCTATCTATCTATTTACAGTTGTGCTCAAAAGTTTACATACCCCATCAGAATTTTTGCTTTCTTGGCCTTTTCTCAGAGAATATGAATAATAACACCAAAACATTTTCTCCACTCATGGTTAGTGGTTGGGTGAAGCCATTTATTGTTAAACTACTGTGTTTTCTCTTTTTAAATCATAATGACAACCGAAAACATCCAAATGACCCTGATCAAAAATGTACATACCCCATTTCTTAATACAGTGTATTGCCCCCTCTAACATCAATGACAGCTTTAAGAGTTTTATCGTAGTTGTGGATGAGGTCCTTTATTTTCTCAGATGGTAAAGCTGCCCACTCTTCTTGGCAAAAAGCCTCTAGTTCCTGTAAATTCCTGGGCTGTCTAGCATGAACTGCACGCTTGAGATCTCCCCAGAGTGGCTCAATGATATAGAGGCCAAGAGACTGAGATGGCCACTCCAGAACCTTCACTTTGTTCTGCTCCAGCCAATGACTTGGCCTTTTGGATCATTGTCATGTTGGAATGTCCAAGTACGTCCCATACGCAGCTTCCGGGCTGATGAGTGCAAATTTGCTTCCAGTATTTGCTGATAACATGCTGCATTCATTCAACTTTGACCAAGTTTCCTGTGCCTTTGTAGCTCACACATTCCCAAAACATCAGCAATCCACCTCCATGCTTTACAGTAGGAATGGTGTTACTTTCATCATAGGCATTGTTGACTTCTCCCCAAATGTAACATCTATGGTTGTGGCTAAAAAGTTTAATTTTGGTCTCCAGAAGTTTTGAGGCTTGTCTCTATGCTGTTTTGTGTATTGTAGGCTAGGTACTTTGTGGCATTTGCACAGTATTTGCTTTCTTCTGGCAACTCAACCATGCAGCCCATTTTTCTTCAAATGCCTCCTTATTGTGAATCTTGAAACAGCCACGCCATTAGTTTTCAGAGAGTCTTGTATTTCAGCTGATGTTATTTGTGGGTTTTTCTTTGCATCCCAAACAATTTTCCTGGCAGTTGTGGATGATATTTTTGTTGGTCTATCTGACCGTGGTTTTGTTTTTACAGAGCCTCTGATTTTCCATTTGTTAATCACAGTTTGAATGCTGCTGACTGGCATTATCAATTCCTTGGATATCTTTTTCTATCCCTTTCCTGTTTTATACAACTACCTTTTCCCTTAGATCCATTGACAATTGTTTTGCTTTCCCCATGACTCACAATCCAGAAACATCAGTGGCTGGATGAAAGATGCAAGAGTCTGTCTGGATCCCAGAAACTCACTGAGCTTTTATGCACACACACTGATTACAAGCAAACAGGTCACAGGTGAGGATGTTACCTTTAGTAGCCATTCAAACCCATTTGTGTCAACTTCTGTGCATGTTATCAGGTCAAAATCACCAGGGTGTGTGAACTTTTGATCAGGGTTATTTGGATGTTCTCATTATGATTTAAAAAGAGAAAACACAGTAATTTGAGAATAAATGGATTCACCCAACCACTAACCATGAGTAGAGAAAAAAAGTTTTGGTGTTATCATTCATATTCTCTGAAAAAAGGATAAAAAAGCAAAAATTCTGCTGGGGTACGTAAACTTTTGAGCACAATTGCATCTCTATTTAATAATACTTTATTTTTCTTTCTTTTTTCTTTTCTCTCTATCTCATATTTAAAAATATCTTTGATAT
Organism: Ranitomeya variabilis; assembly: GCF_051348905.1. NCBI lineage: Eukaryota > Metazoa > Chordata > Amphibia > Anura > Dendrobatidae > Ranitomeya > Ranitomeya variabilis. Next base: position 38,271,914 of record NC_135233.1, on the reverse strand, counting down.
CTATCTATCTATTTATCTATCTATTATCTGTCACTAATCTATCTATCTTTTATCTAGCTATTTATTAGAGTTTATTAGTGTTTTAGAGACCCTAGAAAGAACAGATTTAAAGTTTTGAATATCTTTTTCTCTTTCTTTCTTTCTTTCTTTCTTTCTTTTTCTCTTTCTTTCTTTTCTCTTTCATTCTTTCTTTCCTTTATTTTTCTTTTTATTCTTTCCCTCATATTTATACATCTCTTTCACATCTATCTACTAATCTAATCTATGTATCTATCATCATCATTCCCCTTTATCTATCTAACCTAGCTAATATCTACCTATACCTCTCTTTTACGCGTTTATCTACCGATATGCATCCATCTATCTGTGCATTTATTGAGACAGTTGGATAGATGAATATATGAATAGATAGACAGACGGATGGACAGATAAATAGATATCACAGAAGGAGTTACTAGTAGAAGTTGTTGCGCACATTGTATGATGACTGCTGAACAAGTTTAACTTGAGACTATCCATAGGCTCTCGCCATTCTCTGTCCTCGCAGGCTTGAATAGATGTCTGGCTGACACCTAGTGTCAGTGCAGGAAAATGGTCTGTTCTGGCTGCAGCGTAGTGCACAGTTCATATATACATATACAGCGGTGTGAAAAAGTGTTTGCCCCTACCTGATTTCTTGTCCTTTTACATGTTTGTCACACTTAAATGTTTCAGAGAAAAGCTGCATAATAATAAAAATAGATTATATTCCCCAGAAAAAAATATAAGACCTAAGGGAAAACTTTATGCAACAAATATAAATGCCTATAAAGTCTCATTTTAATATCTTTCTAAAAAAAAAAAAAAAAAATACAAAAGCACACAAAAAAATAAGTAAAAAATATATTTTATTCCACATGCATTATATTAAAAAAAAAGCACACATTAGTTCTAAATGAATGAAAATAAACCAAAAAAGACAATTCCTCCCACATAAAACAGGCCCTCAGGCAGCCTAGAAAGTCAGAAAATAAAAATAAAAAGTTATAATGAAATGTGGATGAGTAAAAAAAAAATAAAAATTGGCTGATCGTTATTGAGTTAAAATCAGACATCCACCGTGACCAACATATAAGGAAAGAAAGTGAAAAGATCTCTTTCCTTCCACGGAAGGTGAGGAAGGAATCAAGGATGAGAACATTACAGACATCGCATCTGTAGCTTTGAAAGTGCAAAACTGCACCAAGACTATACCATGAATACCATGAGAATCCAAAATAGGTGCAAATCTCCACTACTTTTCTGCCCTGCTACAAAGTAATGTTGGTACCTTTGTGCCCTCTAAAAACAACTAATTTCTCAAATGTAGAACTATGCATCTCCATGGTAACAGACTACGATTACTCTTTTTGTAGTCTGAGCTTGCAGTCCCACTACCTTTCATCTGTCCACAGGAGTATTAAGTAAGTAATAAGAATCAGAGAAGTGACTGAAGGATCAGACTACACAGGGCTCATTCTAATATGTTACCATAGTGGCACATAGGTTTGCATAGGTGCTGTATACACAAAACGGCAAGGGATTTTTACACTGTTTGTAAAATTGCCTGGTTTAGGTGCGGTTTGAACAATAAAAATAAAACTGATTTTCCATGTGGACATAGAGGAAATTGCTGGCCGTTATTTCAGAATTTTATTTGGTGCCCATACACACTGGTAATACAATTCCCTCTAAACTGTAAAAGAAGATATACATTAAAATTGTCAGACGCAGATTAACGCGGCTTAAGTACAGTAAGTCCTTAAAATACAGTTAAAATAAGCACTTGGATGTAAAAACAATACTCATGGGATTGAGTCCTTAGCAATGATTTACAAAGCGCTACAATATCATAAAAATATTAAGGTGATTTACTTGGAAGTAGCAGACACTGCAGCTAGATTTAATAACATGTCTGTAAAGCCAAGACACTGGAAAATGCCTTTTACTACATGAATCTCTCTGAAATTTCGGAACAGCTGGGGATTGTGTGTATGAATCATTAAATTTACATCATTCCAAAGAAATCTTTGTGCTGATTTACCTCCGTGCCAGCGACTCCGAGCGAGCAGATCTGTGGTCCAGATACCTACCCCTCCGGATTTCTAGGGGTGTTATATGTATTTAGTGTAGAATGTTTGATTTTACTGCATATGTCTAAATTATGTGTATAGCACGTTCCGAAGATGATGAATTAACTGAATTTCCTTTATGGAGGGAATAGAATAGAGCCACCTATACAAGACAAGATAGATAGATAGATAGATAGATAGATAGATAGATAGATAGATAGATAGATAGATGATAGATAGATAGATAGATAGATAGATAGATAGATAGATAGATAATAGATAGATGACAAATAGATATATAGATAGATAGATAATAGCAAATAGAGAGAAAATAGATAGATAGATGATAGATAGATAGATGGATAGATAGATAATAGATAGATAATAGATAGATGATAGATAGATAATAGATAGATAGATGATAGATAGACAGATAGATAGATAGATAGATAGATAGATAGATAATAGATAGATGGTAGATAGATAAATAATAGATAGATAGATAGATAGATAGATAGATGATAGATAGATAGATAGATAGATAGATAGATAGATAGATAGATAGATAGACGTATGAATCAATGGATAGATAGTTATGAGAGATAAATTTTCACTTATAGAAATATATTAATATCTATATAAATAAACATATAAATATAAGAAAGCGTAGCACTCCATTAATAGGCAAAACGAGGGGACTCAGCCCATGTGGCAACATTTCGGTCTTATTACAGAACCTTTCTCAACCTTTCTGTGCTTGACAGAGGTTCTGTGATAGGACTGGAAAGTCGCCATGTTCTAATGTTCTAATGTTTGGCCGCACAGCAGGGCTTGGAAGGGAAGGAGCGCCTTTTGACTTTTTGATTGCAAAATTTCTGGAATAATTAGCGGATGCCATGTCGAGTTTGCAGAGCCCCTGATGTGGTTAAACAGTGGAAACCCCCCACAAGTGACCCCATTTTGGAAATTAGACCCCCTCAGAGAACTTATCTAGATGTGTGGTGAGCACCTTGAACCCCCAGGTGCTTCACAGAAGATTATAACATTGAGCCGTAAAAATAAAAAAAATCTCATTTTCCCCACAAAAATGTTTTTTAACCCCAAATTTTACATTTTTACAAGGGTAACAGGAGAAATGTCACCATACAATTCGTTGTGTAAGTTATCCTGTGTATGCCAACACCCCATATTTGGGGGTAAGCTACTGTTTGGACTCACAGTGGGGCTGAGAAAGGGAGTGACGTTTTGGAACACAGACTTTGATCGAATTGTCTACCGGTGTCATGTTCCTTTTCGAGAGCCGTGAAAATAAAAAAAATCCCATTTTTCTCACAAAAATTTTATTTTAGCCCCAATTATTTTATTTTCACAAGATAGCAGGAGAAAATGGACCCCAAAATTTGTTATGCAATTTCTTCTGAGGATGCCAATACCCTGTATGTACTGTAGTTGAAAACTACTTTAACCCCTTTCTGTCATTAGACGTACTATTCCGTCCATGTGGGGTGGGCCCTACTTCCCAAGGACGGAATAGTACGTCATACGCGATCGGCCGCGCTCACGGGGGGAGCGCGGCCGATCGCGGCCGGGTGTCAGCTGACTATCGCAGCTGACATCCGGCACTATGTGCCAGGAGCGGTCACGGACCGCCCCCGGCACATTAACCCCCGGCACACCGCGATCAAACATGATCGCTGTGTGCCGGCGGTATAGGGAAGCATCGCGCAGGGAGGGGGCTCCCTGCGGGCTTCCCTGAGACCCCCGGAGCAACGCGATGTGATCGCGTTGCTCCTAGGGTCTCCTACCTCCCTCCTCGCCGCAGGTCCCGGATCCAAGATGGCCGCGGCATCCGGGTCCTGCAGGGAGGGAGGTGGCTTACCGAGTGCCTGCTCAGAGCAGACACTGGTAAGCCTGCACCGATGTAAGTGAGATCGGTGATCTGACAGAGTGCTGTGCACACTATCAGATCATCGATCTGTAATGTCCCCCCCTGGGACAAAGTAAAAAAGTTTAAAAAAAATGTCCACATGTGTAAAAAAAAAAAAAAAAAAAATCCTAAATAAATAAATTAAAAAAAAATATTATTCCCATAAATACATTTCTTTATCTAAATAAAAAAAAATCAAACAATAAAAGTACACATATTTAGTATCGCCACGTCCGTAACGACCCCACCTATAAAACTATATCACTAGTTAACCCCTTCAGTGAACACCGTAAAAAAAAAAAAAAAAAACGAGGCAAAAAACAACGCTTTATTCTCATACCGCCAAACAAAAAGTGGAATAACACGCGATCAAAAAGACGGATATAAATAACCATGGTACCGCTGAAAACGACATCTTGTCCCGCAAAAAACGAGCCACCATACACCATCATGAGCGAAAAAATAAAAAAGTTATAGTCCTCAGAATAAAGCGATGCCAAAATAATTATTTTTTCTATAAAATAGCTTTTATCGTATAAAAGCGCCAAAACAAAAAAAATTATATAAATGAGGTATCGCTGTAATCGTACTGACCTGAAGAATAAAACTGCTTTATCAATTTTACCAAACGCGGAACGGTATAAACGCCTCCCCCAAAAGAAATTCATGAATAGCTGGTTTTTGATCACTCTGCCTCACAAAAATCGGAATAAAAAGCGATCAAAAAAATATCCCGTGCCCGAACATGTTACCAATAAAAACGTCAACTCGTCCCACAAAAAACAAGACCTCACATGACTCTGTGGTCTCAAATATGGAAAAATTATAGCTCTCAAAATGTGGTAACGCAAAAAATATTTTTTGCAATAAAAAGCGTCTTTCAGAGTGTGATGGCTGCCAATCATAAAAATCCGCTAAATAACCCGCTATAAAAGTAAATCAAACCCCCCTTCATCACCCGCTTAGTTAGGGAAAAATTAAAAAAATGCAAAAAAATGTATTTATTTCCATTTTCCCATTAGGGTTAGGGCTAGGGTTAGGGTTAGGGCTAGAGTTGGGGCTAAAGTTAGGGTTAGGGTTTGGATTACATTTACGGTTGGGATTAGGGTTGGGATTAGGGATAGGGGTGTGTCTGGGTTAGAGGTGTGGTTAGGGTTACCGTTGGGATTAGGGTTAGGGGTGTGTTTGGATTAGGGTTTCAGTTATAATTGGGAGGTTTCCACTGTTTAGGCACATCAGGGGCTCTCCAAACGTGACATGGCGTCCGATTTCAATTCCAGCCAATTCTGCGTTGAAAAAGTAAAACAGTGCTCCTTCCCTTCCAAGCTCTCCCGTGCGCCCAAACAGGGGTTTACCCCAACATATGGGGTATCAGCGTACTCGGAACACATTGGAGAACAACTTTTGCGGTCCAATTTCTCCTGTTACCCTTGGGAAAATACAAAACTAGGGGCTAAAAAATAATTTTTTGGAAAAAAAAAATAAAATTTATTTGCATGGATCTGCGTTATAAACTGTAGTGAAACACTTGGGGGTTCAAAGCTCTCACAACACATCTAGATGAGTTCCTTAGGGGTTCTAATTTCCAAAATGGTGTCACTTGTGGGGGGTTTCTACTGTTTAGGTACATTAGGGGCTCTGCAAACGCAATGTGACGCCTGCAGACCATTCCATCTAAGTCTGCGTTCCAAATGGCGCTCCTTCCTTTCCGAGCCCTCCCATGCGCACAAACGGTGGTTCCCCCCCACATATGGGGTATCAGCGTACTCAAGACAAATTGGACAACAACTTTTGGGGTCCAATTTCTCCTGTTACCATTGGGAAAATACAGAACTGGGGGCTAAAAAATATTTTTTTGGGGAAATTTTTTATTTTTTTATCTTCACGGCTCTGCGTTCTAAACTGTAGTGAAACACTTGGGGTTTCAAAGTTCTCACAACACAACTAGATAAGTTCCTTGGGGGGTCTAGTTTCCAATATTGGGTCACTTGTGGGGGGTTTATACTGTTTAGGTACATTAGGGGCTCTGCAAACGCAATGTGACGCCTGTAGACCAATCCATCTAAGTCTGCATTGCAAATGATGATCCTTCCCTTCCGAGCTCTGCCATGCGCTCAAACGGTGGTTCACCCCCAGATATCAGGTATCAGCGTACTCAGGACAAATTGGACAACAATATATAGGGTCCAATTTCTCCTTACCCTTGGAAAAATACAAAACTGGGGGCTAAAAAATAATTTTTGTGGAAAAAAATATTTTTTATTTGCACGGCTCTGCGTTATAAACTGTAGTGAAACACTTGGGGGTTCAAAGCTCTCACAACACATCTAGATGAGTTCCTTAGGGGGTCTACTTTCCAAAATGGTGTCACTTGTGGGGGGGGTTTACTATTTAGGTACATTAGGGGCTCTGCAAATGCAATGTGATGCCTGCAGACCATTCCATCTAAGTCTGCATTCCAAATGGCGCTCCATCCCTTCCGAGCCCTCCCATGCGCCCAAACGGTGGTTCCCCCCCACATATGGGGTATCAGCGTACTTAGGACAAATTGGACAACAACTATTGGGGTCCAATTTCTCCTGTTACCCTTGGGAAAATACAAAACTGGGGGCTAAAAAATAATTTTTGTGGGAAAAAAATTTTGTTTTATTTTTACAGCTCTGCATTATAAACTTCTGTGAAGCACTTGGTGGGTCAAAGTGCTCACCACACATCTAGATAAGTTCCTTAGGGGGTCTACTTTCCAAAATGATGTCACTTGTGGGGGGTTTCAATGTTTAGGCACATCAGTGGCTCTCCAAACGCAACATGGCGTCCCATCTCAATTCCTGTCAATTTTGCAGTGAAAAGTAAAACGGCGCTCCTTCCCTTCCGAGCTCTCCCATGCGCCCAAACAGTGGTTTACCCCCACATATGGGGTATCAGCATACTCAGGACAAATTGTACAACAACTTTTGGGGTCCAATTTCTTCTCTTACCCTTGGGAAAATAAATAATTGGGGGCGAAAAGATCATTTTTGTGAAAAAATATTATTTTTTATTTTTACGGTTCTGCATTATAAACTTCTGTGAAGCACTTGGTGGGTCAAAGTGCTCACCACACATCTAGATAAGTTCCTTAGGGGATCTACCTTCCAAAATGGTGTCACTTGTGGGGGGTTTCAATGTTTAGGCACATCAGTGGCTTTCCAAATGCAACATGGCGTCCCATCTCAATTCCAGTCAATTTTGCATTGAAAAGTCAAATGGCGCTCCTTCGCTTCCGAGCTCTGTCATGCGCCCAAACAGTGGTTTACCCCTACATATGGAGTATCGGCGTACTCAGGACAAATTGTATAACATCTTTCGGGGTCCATTTTTTCCTGTTACCCTTGGTAAAATAAAACAAATTGGAGCTGAAGTAAATTTTGTGTGAAAAAAAGTTAAATGTTCATTTTTATTTAAACATTCCAAAAATTCCTGTGAAACACCTGAAGGGTTAATAAACTTCTTGAATGTGGTTTTGAGCACCTTGAGGGGTGCAGTTTTTAGAATGGTGTCACACTTGGGTATTTTCTATCATATAGACCCCTCAAAATGACTTCAAATGAGATGTGGTCCCTAAAAAAAAATGGTGTTGTAAAAATGAGAAATTGCTGGTCAACTTTTAACCCTTATAACTCCCTAACAAAAAAAATTTTGGTTCCAAAATGGTGCTGATGTAAAGTAGACATGTGGGAAATATTAATTATTAAGTATTTTGTGTGACATATCACTGTGATTTAATTGCATAAAAATTCAAATTTGGAAAATTGCGAAATTTTCAAAATTTTCGCCAAATTTCCATTTTTTTCACAAATAAACGCAGGCAATATCAAAGAAATTTTACCACTATCATGAAGTACAATATGTCACGAGAAAACAATGTCAGAATCACCAGGATCCGTTGAAGCGTTCCAGAGTTATAACCTCATAAAGGGACAGTGGTCAGAATTGTAAAAATTGGCCCGGTCCATAACGTGCAAACCACCCTTGGGGGTGAAGGGGTTAAGGTGCCAGAAGAGCAGAACCCCCATAAAAGACCCCATATTACAAACTACACCTCTAAATGAATTCACCTAGGGGTGCAATGATCATATTGACACCACAGGTGGGTCACAGAATTTTATACGATTGGGCAATGAAGAAAAAAATAATTACATTTTTTCCACCAAAATTTTGTTTTAGCCCGAGATTTTACATTTTTACACTCGGCAAAATTTGTGAAACTTCACACTGGCCAAAATTTGTCCCACAATTTCTGCTAAATGTAGAAATACCCAATTTTTGGCTGTACAGTACTGCTTAGTCATATGTTGAGATTCAGGAGGGGCACAGCGTTATGGGCACGTGTGGGTTGTTTTGCGACCCCTGATGCTACGTGAAACACTGACATATGAAAGAGCCCTTGAACGTGATCATTTACCGAACTTTGGCCAACTTTTGCAGATTTTTAGGGAAAAAACTTGGGAATCGAAACACGAATTCGAATGTTCAATGTTCGTGCTGAACTTGAGAATGGCGAACGTTTTCCAAAAAAGTTCGCTCATCTCTACATCTTATAACCTGTCAATGCTGTAGACACAAGTTAGTTAGATCATGCACTGCGCATGATATAACCAATTTGCTAGTACCTGGCGACCCGGATGTTTTCATGATGTCATCGGGTCACCATGGCAACAATCGGGACCCAGCAATGACATCGTGGGGTTGCCAGTCCAAGGGCAGAGGGGCTTTCTTCCCTTTGCCTGTTTGCTAAATGCAATTAGGGGGTTAAGGCTGAGTCACACATAACGATATCGTTAACGATATCGTTGCAACGTCACGCTTTTGGTGACGTAGCAATGATCCCGCTAACGATCTCGTTATGTGTGACAGCGACCAACGATCAGGCCCCTGCTGGGAGATCGTTGGCCGATGGGAATGATCAGGACCTTTTTTTGGTCGCTGATCACCCGCTGTCATCGCTGGATCGGCGTGTGTGACGCCGATCCAGCGATGTGTTCACTTGTAACCAGGGTAAATATCGGGTTACTAAGCGCAGGGCCGCGCTTAGTAACCTGATATTTACCCTGGTTACCATTGTAAATGTTAAAAAAAAACAGTACATACTCACATTCTGATGTCTGCCGGGGGACGTGACAGACATCAGAATGTGAGTATGTACTGTTATTTTTTTAACTTTTACAATGGTAACCAGGGTAAATATCGGGTTACTAAGCGCGGCCCTGCACTTAGTAACCCGATGTTTACCCTGGTTACCCGGGTGCTGCAGGGGGACTTCGGCATCCTTGAAGACAGTTTCAACGATGCCGAAGTCGTTCCCCTGATTGTTGGTCGCTGGAGAGAGCTGTCTGTGTGACAGCTCCCCAGCGACCACACAACGACTTACCAACGATCACGGCCAGGTCGTATCGCTGGTCGTGATCGTTGGTAAGTCGTTTAGTGTAACGGTACCTTTAAAGTTTCGGGAGCAGTGCGGGCACCATTCCTGGCACTATGAGCCAGATGTCATCTGTCACAATCAACTGACACTTGGCTGCGACTGCATACATGCAGCCTCTGTACGCACAAAATTGCCAGGACTTATCCATAGGTTCAAGGTCGTTAAGTACCAGGCGACCGGGACGTATGGACATATCTTAGATCGTAAAGTGGTTAGTAACCAGTAAAGGCTAAGCATACAGCTGTGAGCAGTTATTAATAGGCTGGGAACCTTTATGGATATTGGCCCCTTCCCAGAATTATAACTCTAGCTGACAGCTGGCTGCTTTTCTTACTAATGTGATTTAACTCTGGGAGGGTTTCAATGAATGCATGTATATTTACACATGACATTGATAAGAATAGTTTACACTGACTTGCATTGATTTTGGACTGTGTGTTGTCTAGCCTCACATCATTCTTTTGATTCTATCAAGCCTGTTGGATAAACTAATTAACTCAATGTTTACTGACTAATTTAAAGGATTTAAGTCATTTTTCTCTCCACATGTCTTTGGAGGGCAATTGCCCTGCTCTTACCACCATTCTGCTTCCTTTTGCAGCCCCCTAGCCCTTACTACTACCATTTTACAGCTCCAAAGTTCAGGTCAATATTAACTTCTCTTGGGTTCGGGGTCAAGTTCGGACCCAAATCAAACTTTTAACACAAGTTTGGCCGAACTTGCTGTATCCAAACTTGCTCATCACTATCTAGGAGACTTGCATCAAGAGATTTTTGAAATTTTTTGGCATATTGTGCTGCTTCATTTTTTTCTGTTTACATAGATAGATACAGGGCCGGCGTCAGCACCCGGCGCACCCAGGCAAGTGTCAGGGCCCTGGCGAAATGGGGGGGGGCCACTTAGGTGGCGTACCTACCATGTGGCAAGTTGAGCAGTACTTTGCCTCAGGTGGCACTGCCGTCGCTGAAGAGAGGGGGCGGCAGATTCTGCCGTGTAGTAACTGAATTTGCATTGGAGGTTACTACTCTATTATACAGGGCTCGGAGTCCACTGTTATGGTCTGGTGATTAAGGAGCGACATGCAACTAGCTCTGAGCAGGTGGTAACTATACTGACCACAGTTCCTAATCTTAACACAAACACTAGCAGTAGCCGTGGATTGTTCCTGTCACTCCCTGGACATCTCGTCACAGCCGGAGATCTAGCTACCCCTAAAGGTAGAAACAGGAAAGCTATCTTGCCTCAGAGAAAATCCCCAAAGGATAGGACAGCCCCCCACAAATAATGACTGTGAGAGGAGAAGGAAACAACATACGTAGTACGAAACAAGATTTAGCAAAGGAGGCCACTACTAGCTAGAAAGAATTAGTACAGAACAGAAAACTGTGCGGTCAGTAATAAAAACTAGGAAAAGTCCACCGCAGAGAAATGCAAAAATCTCCACACCTGACTAAAGGTGTGGAGGGCAAACTCTGCTGCCCAGAGCTTCCAGCTTAGCTAAATAGATCCATACTGATAAGCTGGACAAATGAGCAAAACATAAAAAATGCCAAATAACAAAGTCCACAACAAGTGAACTGCAAAAAGACAAGCAAGGACTTAGCTTTGCTGAAATGGTCAGAGTGGCAGGGAAATCCTCAGAGAGCCATGACTCCAGGCTCAACAATTGACAACTGGCATTGAATTAGGGATAAGGCCAGACTAATATAGCCGAGCCAGAAAGACGATCAGTGAGAACAGCTGCTGATGCTAAATCCAAGAAGCAGCCATACCACTCAAAACCACAGGAGGGAGCCCAAGAGCAGAATTCACAAAAAATGCTACTTATACCCACCGGAGGGAGCCCAAGAGCGGAATTCACAACAGTACCCCCCCTTGAGGAGGGGTCACCGAACCCTCACCCGAGTCCCCAGGCCGATCAGGACGAGCCAATTGGAAAGCACGAACCAAATCGGCGGCAACCACCCAAGAATTATCCTTCTGGCCATAACCCTTCCACTTGACAAGATACTGAAGCCTCCGCCTCGAAAAACGAGAATCCAAAATTTTCTCAACCACATATTCCATCTCCCCCTCAACCAACACCGGGGCAGGAGGATCAACAGATGGAACAACGGGTACCACATATCTCCGCAACAAAGATCTATGGAAAACATTGTGGATGGCAAAAGAGGCTGGAAGGGCCAAACGAAAAGACACTGGATTGATAATCTCAGAAATCTTATAAGGACCAATAAACCGAGGCTTAAACTTAGGGGAAGAAACCTTCATAGGAACATGACGAGAGGATAACCAGACCAAATCCCCCACACGAAGCCGAGGACCAACACACCGACGGTGGTTAGCAAAACGCTGAGCCTTTTCCTGGGACAATGTCAAATTGTCTACCACATGAGTCCAAATCTGCTGCCCTGAAGAAAAACGAGGATGGAAACAAAAATTACAAAAGAAAGGCGAAACCAAAGTAGCCGAACTGGCCCGATTATTAAGGGCAAACTCGGCCAACGGCAAGAAAGCCACCCAATCATCCTGATCAGCAGACACAAAGCATCTCAAATAGGTTTCCAAGGTTTGATTAGTTCGCTCAGTTTGGCCATTTGTCTGAGGATGGAACGCCGAAGAAAAAGACAAATTAATGCCCATCTTAGCACAAAAGGCCCGCCAAAACCTGGAAACAAACTGGGAACCTCTGTCAGACACAATATTCTCTGGAATGCCATGCAAACGAACCACATGCTGAAAAAATAATGGAACCAAATCAGAGGAGGAAGGCAATTTAGGCAAAGGTACCAAATGGACCATTTTAGAGAACCGGTCACAAACCACCCAGATAACAGACATCCTCTGGGACACAGGAAGATCCGAAATAAAATCCATGGAAATATGCGTCCAAGGCCTCTCCGGGACAGGCAAAGACAAAAGCAACCCACTAGCGCGGGAACAGCAAGGCTTAGCCCGGGCACAAGACCCACAGGACTGAACAAAAGAACGCACATCCCGCGACAAGGAAGGACACCAAAAGGACCTAGCAACCAAACCTCTGGTACCAAAAATCCCAGGATGACCTGCCAACACAGAACAATGGACCTCAGAAATTACCTTACTTGTCCATCTATCAGGAACAAACAGCTTCCCCACAGGACAGCGGTCAGGTTTATCAGCCTGAAATTCCTGAAGCGCCCGCCGCAAATCAGGGGAGATGGCAGACAGAATCACCCCTTCCCTAAGAATGCCAACCGGCTCAAGGACTCCAGGAGAATCAGGCAAAAAACTCCTAGAGAGGGCATCCACCTTAACATTCTTAGATCCTGGAAGATATGAGACCACAAAATCAAAACGGGAGAAAAACAGGGACCACCGAGCCTGTCTAGGGTTCAGCCGCTTGGCGACTCGAGATAAATCAGATTCCTATGATCGGTCAAGACCACAATGTGGTGCTTGGCTCCCTCAAGCCAATGTCGCCACTCCTCAAATGCCCACTTCATAGCCAACAACTCCCGATTGCCGACATCATAATTGCATTCCGCAGGCGAAAACTTTCGGGAAAGGAGGCACATGGCTTCATCAAGGAACCATCAGAATTCCTCTGTGACAAAACGGCCCCTGCCCCAATCTCAGAAGCGTCAACCTCAACCTGAAAAGGAAGAGAAACATCCGGCTGACGCAAGACAGGGGCAGAAGTAAATTGGCGTTTAAGCTCCTGAAAGGCCTCAACAGCCTCAGAGGACCAATTAGTCACATCAGCGCCTTTCTTCGTCAAATCGGTCAGGGGTTTAACCACACTAGAGAAGTTGGCAATGAAACGGCGATAAAAATTAGCAAAGCCCAAAAATTTCTGAAGGCTCTTCACAGATGTGGGTTGAATCCAGTCATGAATGGCTTGGACCTTAACAGGATCCATTTCTATAGACGAAGGAGAAAAAATAAACCCCAAAAAAGAGACCTTCTGAACTCCAAATAGGCACTTAGACCCCTTCACAAATAGAGCATTATCACGAAGGATCTGGAATACTATCCTGACCTGCTTCACATGAGACTCCCAATCATTGGAAAAAATCAAAATATCATCCAAATACACAATCAAGAATTTGTCAAGATAATTGCGGAAAATATCATGCATAAAGGACTGAAATACAGAAGGAGCATTAGAAAGTCCGAAAGGCATCACCAGGTATTCAAAATGGCCATCGGGCGTATTAAATTCAGTTTTCCATTCATCACCCTGTTTAATACGAACAAGATTATATGCTGAAATGGTCAGAGTGGCAGGGAAATCCTCAGAGAGCCATGACTCCAGGCTCAACAATTGACAACTGGCATTGAATTAGGGATAAGGCCAGACTAATATAGCCGAGCCAGAAAGACGATCAGTGAGAACAGCTGCTGATGCTAAATCCAAGAAGCAGCCATACCACTCAAAACCACAGGAGGGAGCCCAAGAGCAGAATTCACAAAAAATGCTACTTATAACCACCGGAGGGAGCCCAAGAGCGGAATTCACAACAGTACCCCCCCTTGAGGAGGGGTCACCAAACCCTCACCCGAGTCCCCAGGCCGATCAGGACGAGCCAATTGGAAAGCACGAACCAAATCGGCGGCAACCACCCAAGAATTATCCTTCTGGCCATAACCCTTCCACTTGACAAGATACTGAAGCCTCCGCCTCGAAAAACGAGAATCCAAAATTTTCTCAACCACATATTCCATCTCCCCCTCAACCAACACCGGGGCAGGAGGATCAACAGATGGAACAACGGGTACCACATATCTCCGCAACAAAGATCTATGGAAAACATTGTGGATGGCAAAAGAGGCTGGAAGGGCCAAACGAAAAGACACTGGATTGATAATCTCAGAAATCTTATAAGGACCAATAAACCGAGGCTTAAACTTAGAGGAAGAAACCTTCATAGGAACATGACGAGAGGATAACCAGACCAAATCCCCCACACGAAGCCGAGGACCAACACACCGACGGTGGTTAGCAAAACGCTGAGCCTTTTCCTGGGACAATGTCAAATTGTCTACCACATGAGTCCAAATCTGCTGCCCTGAAGAAAAACGAGGATGGAAACAAAAATTACAAAAGAAAGGCGAAACCAAAGTAGCCGAACTGGCCCGATTATTAAGGGCAAACTCGGCCAACGGCAAGAAAGCCACCCAATCATCCTGATCAGCAGACACAAAGCATCTCAAATAGGTTTCCAAGGTTTGATTAGTTCGCTCAGTTTGGCCATTTGTCTGAGGATGGAACGCCGAAGAAAAAGACAAATTAATGCCCATCTTAGCACAAAAGGCCCGCCAAAACCTGGAAACAAACTGGGAACCTCTGTCAGACACAATATTCTCTGGAATGCCATGCAAACGAACCACATGCTGAAAAAATAATGGAACCAAATCAGAGGAGGAAGGCAATTTAGGCAAAGGTACCAAATGGACCATTTTAGAGAACCGGTCACAAACCACCCAGATAACAGACATCCTCTGGAACACAGGAAGATCCGAAATAAAATCCATGGAAATATGCGTCCAAGGCCTCTCCGGGACAGGCAAAGGCAAAAGCAACCCATTAGCGCGGGAACAGCAAGGCTTAGCCCGGGCACAAGACCCACAGGACTGCACAAAAGAACGCACATCCCGCGACAAGGAAGGACACCAAAAGGACCTAGCAACCAAACCTCTGGTACCAAAAATCCCAGGATGACCTGCCAACACAGAACAATGGACCTCAGAAATTACCTTACTTGTCCATCTATCAGGAACAAACAGCTTCCCCACAGGACAGCGGTCAGGTTTATCAGCCTGAAATTCCTGAAGCGCCTGCCGCAAATCAGGGGAGATGGCAGACAGAATCACCCCTTCCCTAAGAATGCCAACCGGCTCAAGGACTCCAGGAGAATCAGGCAAAAAACTCCTAGAGAGGGCATCCGCCTTAACATTCTTAGATCCTGGAAGATATGAGACCACAAAATCAAAACGGGAGAAAAACAGGGACCACCGAGCCTGTCTAGGGTTCAGCCGCTTGGCGACTCGAGATAAATCAGATTCCTATGATCGGTCAAGACCACAATGTGGTGCTTGGCTCCCTCAAGCCAATGTCGCCACTCCTCAAATGCCCACTTCATAGCCAACAACTCCCGATTGCCGACATCATAATTGCGTTCCGCAGGCGAAAACTTTCGGGAAAGGAGGCACATGGCTTCATCAAGGAACCATCAGAATTCCTCTGTGACAAAACGGCCCCTGCCCCAATCTCAGAAGCGTCAACCTCAACCTGAAAAGGAAGAGAAACATCCGGCTGACGCAAGACAGGGGCAGAAGTAAATCGGCGTTTAAGCTCCTGAAAGGCCTCAACAGCCTCAGAGGACCAATTAGTCACATCAGCGCCTTTCTTCGTCAAATCGGTCAGGGGTTTAACCACACTAGAGAAGTTGGCAATGAAACGGCGATAAAAATTAGCAAAGCCCAAAAATTTCTGAAGGCTCTTCACAGATGTGGGTTGAATCCAGTCATGAATGGCTTGGACCTTAACAGGATCCATTTCTATAGACGAAGGAGAAAAAATAAACCCCAAAAAAGAGACCTTCTGAACTCCAAATAGGCACTTAGACCCCTTCACAAATAGAGCATTATCACGAAGGATCTGGAATACTATCCTGACCTGCTTCACATGAGACTCCCAATCATTGGAAAAAATCAAAATATCATCCAAATACACAATCAAGAATTTGTCAAGATAATTGCGGAAAATATCATGCATAAAGGACTGAAATACAGAAGGAGCATTAGAAAGTCCGAAAGGCATCACCAGGTATTCAAAATGGCCATCGGGCGTATTAAATGCAGTTTTCCATTCGTCACCCTGTTTAATACGAACAAGATTATATGCCCCTCGAAGGTCAATCTTGGTAAACCAACTAGCCCCCTTAATCCGAGCAAACAAATCAGAGAGCAAAGGTAAAGGGTATTGGAATTTGACCGTGATCTTATTAAGAAGGCGATAATCAATACAGGGTCTCAAGGAGCCATCCTTCTTGGCAACAAAAAAGAATCCCGCTCCCAATGGTGACGAAGACGGCCAAATATGCCCCTTCTCTAAAGACTCCTTGACATAGCTCCGCATAGCGGCATGCTCTGGCACAGACAGATTGAAAAGTCGGCCCTTAGGCTAGGTTCACATTGCGTTAGGGCAATCCGTTTAGCGCATAGCGCTAGCGGGTTGCGCTAACGCAATGCTTCCCTAGGGTCCGCGTTCGGTGTCCCCGCTAGCGCAGATCCCCGATCTGCACTAGCGAGGAACGGACCTCGGGCGCGCCAATGACGCGACATCGCTAGCGCACGCCCAATGTGGTCGGGCGCTAGCGACGCGCTCACCATTACAGGCTATGGCGGCGTTAATGGACTACGTTAACACCGCGTTATGCCGCGGTGTAACGTAGTCCGTTAAACGCGGTCACATAACGCAATGTGACCCTAGCCTTAGGGAACTTACAGCCAGGAATCAAGTCAATAGCACAATCACAGTCCCTATGTGGAGGAAGGGAACTGGACTTGGGGTCATCGAATACATCCTGGAAATCTGACAAAAATTCAGGAACATCAGAAGAGGGGGAAGAGGAAATTAACATTAAAGGAACGTCATTATGTACCCTGTTATGGACCTAGTGGTTAGGAACACTTGAGATGACCTGATAGGTAAACCAGAAATATAGGACAAGCTCTGGGGACGTGGAAACTTTACTGACCGCAACCCTGATCCTATCACACACACTATAGGCAGCCGTGGAGCGTACTTAACTCTCTCTAGACGCCTCTTCACAGCCTGAGAACTAGCTTCCCCTAGAGAGAAACAAAAGCCTCACTTGCCTCAGAGACATTTCCCCAAATGTAAAGTCAGCCCCCACAAATAATGACGGTGAGTTCAGAGGAAAATACAAACATAGGAATGAAAACAGGTTTTAGCATAGGAGGCCCACTAGTACTAAATAGTAAGAAGATAGCAAGGGAACTGTGCGGTCAGTATAAAATACTACAAAAATATCCACGAAGAGAATACTAAAGACCCTTACACCGACTCACGATGTGAGGGAGCAACTCTGCTCCCCAGAGCTTCCAGCTAGCAAGAAAATAGCATATAAGCAAGCTGGACTGAACTTAACATATACTGAGAAACATTTTCCAAAAGCAGTGAGCAAAAATGAACTAGCATGAACTTAGCTTCTCCAAGAGGAGACAGGTCACACGAGATTTTAAAAATCTCAACACTAGTCCTCATTCCATTTAGTAAGCACAGACCATTTTCTAAATTTCTGGCAGTATAATTCTGCCGCTTCCTGACCCTGACACAGGGCCAACAGTGTTTTCTCAGCATGCTCTACAGAGTTAGGTTCGTCATACAATAATCCGAGCGATTGAAAAAATGTATCTACATTAAGCAATGCCGGATCCCCTGACTCAAGGGAGAATGCCCAGTCCTGAGGGTCACCACGCAGCAGAGAAATAACTATTTTTACTTGCTGAATGGGGTCACCAGAGGAACGGGGTTTCAGAGCAAAAAACAATTTGCAGTTATTTTTAAAGTTCAAAAACTTAGTTCTATCCCCGTAAAACAAATCCGGAGTAGGAATTCTAGGCTCTAAGGCCAGAGTCTGAACAACATAATCTTGAATACTCTGTACTGTTGCAGCAAGCTGATCCACATGAGAAAACAACCCCTGAACATCCATGCCCGCATCCAAATCCTGAATCACCCAGAGATTAAGAGGAAGGAAAAAGACAAAACAGACTAAAGAAAAAAAAAATGGCTCAGAACTCTTTTTCTTTTCCTTCTTTTGAGATGCATTCAGCTCATTTTTGGCCAGTTGTACTGTTATGATCTGGTGATTAAGGAGCGACATGCGACTAGCTCTGAGCAGGTGGTAACTATACTGACCGCAGTTTCTAATCTTAACACAAACACTAGCAGTAGCCGTGGAATGTTCCTGTCACTCCCTGGACATCTCGTCACAGCCGGAGATCTAGCTACCCCTAAAGGTAGAAACAGGAAAGGTAGCTTGCCTCAGAGAAAATCCCCAAAGGATAGGACAGCCCCCCACAAATAATGACTGTGAGAGGAGAAGGAAACGACATACGTAGTATGAAACAAGATTTAGCAAAGGAGGCCACTACTAGCTAGACAGAATTAGTACAGAACAGAAAACTGTGCGGTCAGTAATAAAAACTAGAAAAAGTCCACCGCAGAGAAATGCAAAAATCTCCACACCTGACTAAAGGTGTGGAGGGCAAACTCTGCTGCCCAGAGCTCCAGCTTAGCTAAATAGATCCATACTGATAAGCTGGACAAATGAGCAAAACATAGAAAATGCCAAACAACAAAGTCCACAACAAGTGAACTGCAAAAAGACAAGCAAGGACTTAGCTTTGCTGAAATGGTCAGAGTGGCAGGGAAATCCTCAGAGAGCCATGACTCCAGGCTCAACAATTGACAACTGGCATTGAATTAGGGATAAGGCCAGACTAATATAGCCAAGCCAGAAAGACGATCAGTGAGAACAGCTGCTGATGCTAAATCCAAGAAGCAGCCATACCACTCAAAACCACAGGAGGGAGCCCAAGAGCAGAATTCACAAAAATGCTACTTATAACCACCGGAGGGAGCCCAAGAGCGGAATTCACAACAGTCCACACCCAACTGTCCCAAATCCCCTCATCCAGCCCTCCTCGGCTCATGTAACCGGTCACATGATCGTGACATCATCACAGGTCCTGAAGCTGAAGTCGCTCCTCTCATGCATCTGCTCGGGCTGCTCATATAAGGCCGTTCTGTGCATACAGGACCTGTGATGAGGTCACGGGGGGAGGAGTCAGAGATCACATGATCAGTGGCCTCAGTGTATGCAGAACTCTGCTGTACTAGTTGTCATGGTGTTGGATTAGGCTTCTTTCACACTTCCGTCGATGCAGGGCCGTCATAAAGCGTCAGCGCGACGTACCGATGGACAGTGGTGATTTTTTGCACAACGCGTCGAAACACTGCTTCTGCTGCCCATTGTGAAGTCCCAGGGAGGAGGGGGTGGAGTTCCAGCCGCCCCTGCGCAGTTCAGAATGCAGGACCTGACGTACAAAAAAACGTTCCCGTTTTTTTTGCTACGACGGTCCGCCAAATACCGACGCATCCAATGCACGACATATGGAACGTGTGTCCATACGTCGCAATGCGTCAGTAATACAAGTCTATGGAGAAAAAACTCATCCTGCGGGCAACTTTGCAGGATGCATTCTTTCTCCAAAACGACGCATTGCAACAGAGGCCAAACAACGGAAGTGTGAAAGAAGCCTAAGGGTTGCTTCTTTCACACTTCCGTCGGCAGGAGGCCGTCATAATGCATCGATGCGACGTATCGACGGATGCGTCAAAAATAGTGAAAACAGATGCAATGCATCCAGTTTTTCTACGGATCCGCTAGATGGTTCCATCGAAAAACTGGATCCGTTGCATCCGTCTTGTCCATTTTTCCCATCAGTTTCATCCGTTTTTTTGACAGATCCGTTTTCCATGCCTACAAATGGGAGTCTCCCAAATATGATTGGCTACTGGAAAATAATGGAAACCTATGGCTAGCTCTGGCTGTCTGGTAGTCCTGTGGCTGGTAGTCCTCTGGCTGGCTGGCAGGAGTCTTGATGGCTGGCAGGAGTCTTGCTGGCACATTGAACAATGAAGCCACAGTCCAGGTTTAGGCTATGTTCACATTTGCGTTGTGCGCCGCAGCGTCGGTGATGAAACGCACAACGCAAATGTGAACGCATGCACAACGCATGCGTCCTTTTTTTGCTTGATTTTGGACGCACAAAAAATGCAACTTGCTGCGTCCTGTGCGCCCTGACGCGTGTTCCGCAGTGACGCATGCATCACAAAACGCAAGTGCAACGCATGTCCATGCGCCCCCATGTTAAATATAGGGGTGCATGACGCATGCGTCGCCGCAGCGGCGCCTGACGCTGCGTCGCACAACGCTAATGTGAACGTAGCCTTATATAGACTTTGGGCCATCTGGCCAATTGGCTACTAAATACTGATTTGGAGCATGCTCAGTGTAAAAAAATGGATTCCAGCACTGGATTCCATCATGCGACGTGCCACGACGGATTCTGCTTCCATAGCCTTCCATTCTAGCCAACGATGTATGCCGCAGGATCCGTCGTGGTACGTTTTTCCAACGCAGACAAAAAAAGTTTAATTGTACGCTTTTTCCAGGCGACGTGCTGCCAAATTCTACAGGATCCAGTGCACGACGGACGAAACGTGTGGCCATACGTCGCGATACGTTGCTAATACAAGTCTATGAGAAAAACGCATCCTGCGGGCAAATTCGCAGGATGCGTTTTTTTCACAAAATGACGCATTATGATGGGGGATGAAAGACGAAAGTGTGAAAGAGGCCTAAGTTTATGTGTGGGGTCAGGAGGGGTTTGCCAGGTGGCTGTAGCAGAGCCGTGTGTGTATGAGGTGTACGGAGCAGAGCTGTATGTGTACGAGGTGTGCGGAGTGGAGTCGTGTGTGTACTTCGTGTATGGAGCGGAGCCGCGTGTGTGTACAAGGTGTCAGGAGCGGAGCCGTGTGTGTATGATGTGTACAGAGCGGAGCCATGTGTGTATGAGGTGTATGGAGCGGAGCCGTGTGTGTACGATGTGTGCGGAGCCATGTGTGCATGATGTGTGCGGAGCAGAGCCGTGTGTGTACGAGGTGTGCAGAGCTCAGCCGCGTGTGTACAAGGTGTATGGAGTGGAGCCGCGTGTGTACTTGGTGTACAGAGCAGAGCCATGTGTGTACCGGGTGTACGGACCAGAGCCGTTTGTGTACGGGGTGTACGAAATGGAGCCCTGTGTATACGAAGTGTATGGACCTGAGCCGTGTGTGTACAGAGCAGAGCAGAGTCTTGTGTGTACGGGGTGTACGGCGCGGAGCCGCATGAGTACAAGGTTTACAGAGTGGAGCCTTGTGTGTAGGAGGTGTACGTAGCATGGCCGCGTGTGTACAAGGTGTACAGAGCAGAGCCGCATGTGTACGAGGTTTACGGAGTTGAGTCATGTGTGTATGAGGAATGCAAAGCGTAACCGTGTGCATGAAGTGTGCGGAGCCATGAGTGTACGAAGTCGGTGTATGGTGGTGAGCAAATTTCATACCTCCCAACTGTTCCGGATCCAGCAGGACAGTCCCGATTTTGAGAGTCTGTCCCGCTGTCCCGGCTGGGAGATTACTTTTCCCGCGGACAAAGGAGTACTTGGCGCTGCCCTTTAAAACTCGCACGTGACGTTCCACTGGAAGTGACGTGCTGGAAGCTGACCAGAAATGAAGTCATTTTGGGAGGAGATTGTGACGGAACCATGGAGGCACTTCAGGGAATGCTTCAGATCCATCACCGTGTCCTCCTCCGACAGCGGGATCACCTTGGAATCGGGGATGCCGGCCATGTGAGCGGATCATGATGATATGTCCTGCATCGGGAGGCTCAGGTGGGCATTGCAATGGGAGCCTGTTATGATCGCCTGGTGGTTAGGAGCACCCAGAATGACCTGATGGTTAAACTGGAAATCGGGACGAGCTCTGGGGAGTGGGAGCTCTGCTGACCGCAAACTCTAATCCTATCACACAAACACTAGAAATAGCCGTGGAGCGTACCTAACTCTCCCTAGACGCCTCTTCACAGCCTAAGAGCTAACTACCCCTAAAGATAGAAAATAAAGCCTTACCTTGCCTCAGAGAAATTCCCCAAAGGTAAAGGCAGCCCCCTCAAATATTGATGGTGAGTTAAGAGGAAAGTCACAAACACAGGAATGAAACAGGTATTAGCAAAGGAGGCCAGTCTTCACTAGATAGGCAGAGGATAGTAAAGGGATCTATGCGGTCAGCACAAAAAAACTACAAAAACCACGCAGAGTGTGCAAAAAGCCCTCCACACCGACTCACGATGTGGAGGTGCCACCCTGCACCCCCAGAGCTTCCAGCTAGCAAGGAAATATCATGAAAGCAAACTGGACAGAACTTAGCATGTACTAAGAAATATATTCAGAACACAATAAACAATAAATGAGCTAGCAATGACTTAGCATCTGCTGGAACAGTCAGGTCACCAGAGAAATCCAAGAGAGATCTGAACCAGTACTGATACATTGACAGCAGGCATGAGGTAACGATCTGAGTGGAGTTAAATAGAGAAGCCAGCCTAGCGATAAACGAGGGCAGCTGGGAAAACAAGCCTCAAGGATCAGCAGTACCACTCAAAGCCACCAGAGGGAGTCCAAGGACCGAACTCACTGAAGTACCATTCATGACCACAGGAGGGAGTCCAAGAACGGAATTCACAACAGGAGCCGGGCTGCTATAGTATCTTTATAGAATCTTTCTTTCTTTCTCTCTCTGTTCTTTCTTTCCCTCTCTAATCTTTTTTTCTTCCTCTCTCTATTCTTTCTTTCTCTCTATGTTTTTTCTTTCTATATCTGTTCTTTCTTTCTCTCTCTGTTCTTTCTCTCTTTGTTCTTTCTTTCTCTCTCTCTCTGTTCTCTCTCTCTCCTTTCTTTGTTTTCTCTCTCTGTTCTTTCTTTCCCCTCTTTCTTTCTCTCTGTTCTTTCTTTCCCCTTTCTTTTTCTGTTCTTTCTTTCCCCTCTTTCTTTACTTCTTTCTTTCTTTCTCCTCTTACTCTCTCTCTGTTCTTTCTCTCTCCTTTCTTTTTTCTCTCTCTGTTCTTTCTTTCTTTCTTTCTTTCTTTTTCTTTCTCTTTATTTCTTTCTCTTTCTGTTCTTTCTTTCCCCTCTTTCTTTTTCTTTCTTTCTTTGTTCTTTCTTTCCCCTCTTTCTTTCGCTCTCTGTTCTTTTTCTTTCCCCTTTTTCTTTCTCTCTGTTCTTCCTCTCTCTATTCTCTTTCTTTCTTTCTTTCTTTCTTTCTTTCTTTCTTTCTTTCTTTCTTTCTTTCTTTCTTTCTTTCTTTCTCTGTTCTTTCTTTCTCTCTCTGTTCTTTCTTTCCCCTCTTTCTTTCTCTCTTTCTGTTCTTTCTTTCCCCTCTTTCTTTCTTTCTTTCTTTCTTTCCCCTCTTTCTCTCTCTCTGTTCTTTCTCTGTTCTTTTTCTGTCCCCTCTTTCTTTCTCTCTGTTTTTCCTCTCTCTCTGTTCTTTGATTCTTTCTTTCTTTCCCCTCTTTCTCTCTCTCTGTTCTTTCTCTGTTTTTTTTCTGTCCCCTCTTTCTTTCTCTCTGTTCTTCCTCTCTCTCTGTTCTTTGTTTCTCTCTATTCTTTCTTTCCAATCTTTCTTTCTCTTTGTTTTTTCTTTCACTCTCCTTTCTTTCTTTCTTTCTTTCTTTCTTTCTTTCTTTCTTTTCTTCCTTTCCCTATAACCAACGAACAGGAAAAGGGGGTGGGGGTGTTAAAAAGGTACTACTGGCCTCTCAGATCCTCAATATTAATCTGACCTGATAGCAAAATGACTATAGTTGCCCATAGGATGAATAGTATATACGTGATCTCATTTATATGGTACAAATAAGTGGTGCTTATAAGAAAAGTATGTTATACCCATACACAGGGCCGGCGTCAGCACCCGGCGTACCCGGGCAAGTGCCGGGGCCCTGGCGAGACAGGGGGGCCCATTCAGGGCCGGCGTTAGAGGCAGGCAGCTGCCTAGGGCCCCCGCTCCCCCAGGGGCCCTCAGCTAGCGGCACATCACGCAGCCGCTATGGGGCCTCAGTGAGGCAGGTGGGCCCGCCTGTCGCCAGCGCCAACTCCCCCGCCGCCGCATTGAACTATACCGGCTTCTGCCGGTAAAGTTCTTAAAGCAAATGATGGAGGAGAGAGTGTCACCTGACGCTCCCTCTCCCATCATTCCCCACTCTGCCTCTGACACTGCCGCTGTGGGTGCGAGATGATGCCATCGCGCACTCGCTGTGTGTCAGGCAGTGCAGCGGCAGCCGCCGAGACCGGAGCAGGGAGCAGCACGGGCACGTTGAGAGGTGAGGAGTGTTTTTTTTTTTTTTGTAACTGTAACAGTGAGTACTGGACTATGGGGCCATTCTTGGGGGGAGGGGGGCTGTGCTGTATACTACATGTCTGTGCTATATACTACATGGCTGTGTTATATACTATGTGGGCTGTGCTATATACTATATGGGCTGTTATATGCTATGTGGGCTGTGCTATATACTACATGGCTGTTCTATATACTACATGGGCCGTGTTATATACTATGTGGCTGTGCTATATACTACAGTATATGGGCTGTTATATGCTACGTGGGCTGTGCTACAGTATATACTACGTGGCTGTGTTATATACTACGTGGGCTGTATTATATACTACATGGCTGTGTTATATGTGATCATGAATCGTGGTATGTGTTAAAGGATGGTGCCCACTGGGACTCTTTCATCCGGGGCCCTCAAAAACCTGTAGCCGGCCCTGCCCATACATGTCATTGTGACTTACTTGGGCAAGAGGAGGACATATCCTATGGGCAATTATAGTCATTTTGCTATCAGGTCATATTAATATTGAGGATCTGAGAGACCAGTAGTACCTTTTTAACAGCACCCCCCCTTTTCTGTTCATTCGTTATACGGCACTTCCTTCACTGTGGTACCCCTTTGTTTTTGTTTGGCTAATTTGGCTTTTTACAATTTTACCTAATGTAAGAAGTGAAATCTGGCATTGTACTATACCTATATTTCTCTGCTGTATCTGTGCATCATGAATCGTAGTATGTGTTAAAGGGGGGGGCCAACTGAGACTCTTTCGCCCGGGGCCCTCAAAACCTGGAGCCGACCCTGGATAGATGCATACATACAATGGCATGTAAAATTACTGTTATTGTGAACAGTTAAGCAAGCTGAATATTAAATGACTAGATGGTGGCCCGATTCTAACGCATCGGGTATTCTAGAATATGTATGTATGTATGTATATACAGTAGCAGCCACATAGTAAATAGCACAGGCCACGTAGTATATAGGAGGTATGTAGTATATAGCAGACAAATAGTACTTGGCCTGTGCTATATACTATGTGGCTGCTATATACATACATACATATTCTAGAATACCCGATGCGTTAATACAGGCCATGCAGTACATAACACAGCCCACGTACTATATAACACAGCCCACGCAGTATATAGCAGCCACGCAATATATAACACAGGCGACGTAGTATATAACACAGCCCACGCAGTATATAGTACAGCCCCGCAGTATATCACACAGCCCACGTAGTATATAACACTGCCCATGTAGTATATAGCACAGCGCCCGCAGTATATCACACAGCCCACGCAGTATATCACACTGACCATGTAGTATATAGCACAGCCCCTGCAGTATATCACACAGCCCATATAGTATATAGCACAGCCCCTGCAGTATATCACACAGCCCATGTAGTATATATCAGAGCCCCCGCAGTATATCACACTGCCCACGCAGTATATAGCAGCCATGTAGTATATAGCACAGCCCCCGCAGTATATCACACAGCCCCCGCAGTATATCACACAGCCCACGCAGTATATCACACAGCCCACGCAGTATAGCACATAGCCCACGCAGTATATCACACAGCCCATGCAGTATTTAGCAGTGTGGGCACCATATCCCTGTTAAAAAAAATAATTAAAATAAAAAATAGTTCTATACTCACCCACCGGGATCCAGCGAAGCTCCGCAGAGCTGCGCGCGGCTGCCGCCATCTTCCGTTCCCAGGATGCATTGCGAAATTACCCAGAAGACTTAGCGAGACCGCTAAGGGTATGTGTCCACGTTCAGGATTGCATCAGGATTTGGTCAGGATTTTTCATCAGTATTTGTAAGCCAAAACCAGGAGTGGAACAATTAGAGGAAAAGTATAATAGAAACATATGCTCCACTTTTGCATTTATCACCCACTCCTGGTTTTGGCTTACAAATACTGATGAAAAATCCTGACCAAATCCTGATGCAATCCTGAACGTGGACACATACCCTTCGTCTTCTGGGTAATTTCGCAAATGCATCTCTGGGAACGGAAGATGGCGGCAGCCGCGTGCTGCTCGGCGGACTACGGAGGGTGAGAATAGCAGGTTTTTTGTTTTTTTATTATTTTTAACATTACATTTTTTTACTATTGATGCCACATAGGCAGCATCAATAGTAAAAAGTTGGGGACACACAGGGTTAATAGCAGCGGTAACGGAGTGCATTACCCGCGGCATAATGCGGTCTGTTACCGCTGGCATTAACCCTGTGTGAGCGCTGACTGGAGTGACTGGATAGGAGAATGGAGCGGGCGCCGGGCACTGACTGCGGGGAGTAAGGAGTGGCCATTTTGCCGCCGGACTGTGCCCGTTGCTGATTGGTTGTGGCCGTTTTGCCGCGACCAATCAGCGACTTGGATTTCCATGACAGACAGAGGCCGCGACCAATGAATATCCGTGACAGACAGACAGAAGGACAGACAGACGGAAGTGACCCTTAGACAATTATATAGTAGATGTCTAAAAGGCCTAAAGTTAAAGATAACACATTTCCATTGTATTTTAGGCAAATGAAAAATATATTTTCATTAGTGATGAGCGAGTGTACTCGTTGCTCGGGTTTTCATGAGCACGCTCGGGTGGTCTATTTGTTATTGTTCGGAGATTTAGTTTTTGTTGACACAGCTAAATGATTTACAGCTATTAGCCAGGCTGAGTACATGTGGGGGTTGCCTGGTTGCTAGGGAATCCCCACATGTATTCAAGCTGGGCAGTAGAGATGAGCGGTGTTCGAGTCGAACTGTTCGACAATTTCAAATTCGAGCTGTTTTGGGCGGTGTTGGAGTCGTTCGTCGAACTCGAACAATTTGCTTAAAATTCGGCTGTTCGAGTTTCTGTTTGATAACTGTTCGTTCACCAAAAGCCTAGCTTGATTTGCACATTAAAACTGTTCATCATTGTTAATAGACTGTTTCAGTGTATAGTGGGCGGGGGGGGGGGGGCGGAGGATAGATCTGTGCTGAAATAATGCTGATCTCCATTTTTTTTTCTTTCCCGCATTTACAGAGGGGCGGTGCAGTCTCTCAGCCTATCAGCAGTGCACACACACACACAGCAACGTGCATGTGATGCACACAAGCAAGGGCATGTGTCATTGGCTGTGTATGTCACATGTCCTTGCCCCTATAAGAACCAGCCATTTGCCCCATCGCCACCATTTCCTCAATGCTGCAGCTTACTGTTAGACGGCACCGCTGCTGCTGTGGGCGCTATACAGACTAAGAGTGTTTTTTTGGAGCGAATTGTCAGAGAGATAGGTTTAGGGAGTCAGGAGGAGTCGGGACTAGTTGTAATATCAGCCCTTTTCAGGGTAGGTTACAGCAGTTCCTAGCACTTTTTGCCAGGTAGGTCTGAGCCAGTGCTGTGCAAGTGTTAGTCACAGCATTTGGTGTAATCTAGCTCAGCCAATCCTTTTGGGCTAGTAGCATTGTCTGATAGTCATCTGAGTAGCCCGCCTGAGAGGCTAGCAACACCGCCTGTGTATCTCAATTTTTACTGCATCTAACCCAGTAAATAGTTTTGGGCCTAGTAGCAGTGTCTGCACGTCAGCAGAGTAGCCCGCCTGTGAAGCTAACTACACCGCCTGTGTATCTAAATGTTTACTGCATCTAATCCAGTAAATAGTTTTATGCCTAGGAGCAGTATCTGCACGCCTGTGTATCTAAATGTTTACTGCATCTAACCCAGTAAATACTTTTGGGACTAGGAGCAGTGTCTGCACGGCTGTGTATCTAAATTTTTACTGCATCTAACCCAGTTAATAGTTTTGGGCCTAGGAGCAGTGTCTGCACGTCAGCAGAGTAGCCAGCCTGTAAAACAAACTATACCGCCTGTGTATCTCAATTTTTACTGCATCTAATCCAGTTAATAGTTTTGGGCCTAGGAGCAGTGTCTGCACGTCAGCAGAGTAGCCCGCCTGTGAAGCTAACTACACTGCCTGTGTATCTACATTTTTACTGCATCTAACCCAGTAAATAGTTTTATGCCTAGGAGCAGTGTCTGCACGTCTGTGTATCTAAATGTTTACTGCATCTAACCCAGTAAATAGTTTTATGCCTAGGAGCAGTATCTGCACGCCTGTGTATCTAAATGTTTACTGCATCTAACCTAGTAAATACTTTTGGGACTAGGAGCAGTGTCTGCACTGGGAATCAGAGGTTTGCACCAGAGCTTCTGTAAATCCAGACAAGGAAATGATCTGCACTGATGCCCAGAATCTTTGTGAGTTGGATCCAGGCCCAGATGAAGAAGGCTCTGAGCATAATGTAGACCCTCGTTCCCAAACTGTAACTCCTGTTGGTGGAGACAATGAGGAAGATGGTGATGAGACTGAGATACCTGATTGGAACGAAAACTTGACTTTTCGGTCAGGGCAGGAAGAGGTTGGCTCTGAGGACAATGGGTGTGAGAACACACAGGATGATGATGACGAGGTTGGAGACTCCACTTACTGTCAGCCCACAGTCCAGCCCAAGGCGGCTGGCATTGCAGGCTGGGGGAGAGGGATTACCGAGGGTGCATGGTAGCAGCCAAATTGTTGAGAAAGGTGCAGGAGGCAAGGAAGAAGTGGAGGACGAACTGGCGCTGGGCATGGAAGACTCATCAGATGAGGGAGACCTTGATCAAATTTCTGTTGCGCGAGGTTGGGGGGAGAGAGCAGAGGAAGGAAGCATGATTCTCACCTCGCCACCACCAAGACAACAAGGACTTGGTCCTCCTGGATGCTCAAGACACTTGAGTGCCTTCTTGCTGCACTACCTGCAACATGACCCTCGGATTATCAGAATCTGAAGTAATGCCGACTACTGGGTTGCCACACTCTTAGATCCCCGGTACAAAAGTAAATTTGGCGAAATAATTCCTGCCATAGAAAGGGATTCACGCAT